>NW_027685787.1:0-7163 GCF_054177405.1 Leptonychotes weddellii | reverse complement strand
AGAGGGTCAAACTATGTGAGGCAAAAATGGATAGCACAGCAAGAGGGAAGAGATAAACCCACTGTTATAGTTGGAGGTTTCAGCACTCTCTGTCAGGAATGGGCAGATCCAGCAGGTGAGCTCAGTGACACTACCAACTGGGTCTAATAGGCCTGTGTAGACCACTTCCTCCAACAACAGCAGAACAAACATTCTTCTCAAGGTGGGATGGAACTTCCACAAAGATAAACCACTCTGGGCCACGAAACACACCTTAACAAATGTTTAAAGATTTATTTATTTATTTTAGGGGTGGGGGTAGAGCAGGAACAGCCCTTTTTTTATTTTTTTAAAGATTTTATTTATTTGAGAGAGAGAGAAAGCATGAGCAGGCAGAGGGAGAGGGAGAAGTGACTCCCCGCTGAGCAAGGTGCCAGGTGTGAGACTCGATCCCAGGACCCTGGGATCATGACCTGAGTCAAAGGCAGACACTTAACTGACTGAGTCCCCAGGCGCCCCTAGGAAAGTCTTAAGCAGACTCTGCACTGAGCACAGAGCCCACACCTTGACAAGTTTTTAAAAGTAAATATCAAATCAAGTCTGCTTTCAGGCAATAATGAAATTGAAATTAGAAATCAAGAAGAGGGAGACAGCTGGGAAATTCCAAAAGCACTCAGGGAATTAAACAACACACCTCTAAATGACACGTGTCAAAGAAGACACCTCAAGAGAAAGTTAAAAATATTTTCAATTAAATGAAAGGGAAAATAGAACTTTTGAAAATGTGTGGGATGCAGCAAAAGCAGTGCTTGGAGGGAAATTTATAACACTGAAGAAGAAAAATTTTAAATCAATCATCCAAGCTTCCACCTTAAGAAATTACAAAAGGAAGAGCAAATTGAATGCAAAGTAAACAGAAGAAAAGAGACCAAAAAGAAAAAAAAGAAGAAAGAAATGGAGCAGAAATCATTGAAATTGAAAAAACAGGAACTCCATAGAGAAAACAAGAAAAACTGAAAGCTGATTCTTTGAGAAGACCAATAAAATTGACAAGCCTCCAGCCAGACTAAGAAAGAAAAAGATGACACAAGTTACAAATATCAGAAATGAAAGGGGATATTCCTGTAGTTCTCACAAACGTTAAAAGGATAATGAAGGATCACGATGAAAAAGTCTGTGTGCAAATATTAGGTAATCTCGATGAAAGGGATCAGTTCCTTGAAAGATACAACCTGCCCAGGCTCACACAAGAAAAAACAGACGATCTGAATAGGCTTATATTGATTGGAGAAAATAATCAATACTTAATAACCTTCTAAAGCAGAAAGCCCCAGGCCCAGATGGGTTCACTGGTGAATTCTGCCAAATATTTAAGGAAGAAATTATGCCAGTTCTCTTCAAGCTCTTTCAGAGGACAGAAGCAGAGGGACATTTCCTCTCAGCCTAGGAGGTCAGCATTGGCCTGAAACCAAAACCAGACAAAGACACTACCAGAAACTACAGCTATAACCCAGTATCTCCCACAGACACAGATACAAAAATCCCCAACAAAATATTAGCAGATCAAGCCTGACCACCTGTAAAGGGACTCATACCCTCATCCATCACAGCCAAGTGGGAGTTATCTGAGTTGTGCAAGGCTGGGTCCACACTGGACTCTGGGTGATGAGGATGTGTTCATGCATTAATTGTAATAGATGCCTCCCTCTGGGGGGGTGTCCATAGGGAGGGAGGGTGTGTGTGTTCAGGGAGTATATGGGAAATGTCTACTTTCTACTCAGTTTTGCTGTGAACCTAAAACTGCTCTAAAACTTGAAGTCCTTTTAAAGGAAAGAAGTCAGTCCTACAGCACACCCCCTCCCTGAAGCCCCTTCTCTTCCTTCCGCCCCCACCATGACCCTTACCTCCTCTTCCACCCCACCTGCATCTTCGCCCCCCCCGTGTTTGTACCTGTTTCCACCACTGCGAGATACGTCCTTCAGTTATGGAGACTTTATCTGTTTGCTCACGTTTGTATCTCCAGTGCCTGGGACGGTGGTTGGCATATGGTAGGTGCTCCGTATGCACCAAATAAATGGATGAGTGGATGAACAGACGGGTCAGTGTTTTCCACAACGACACACAGGATAAGTGCTGCGGACCCTTGTTTCATGAATGGAGACTGGCGTGCGTGCTCACCCTCCCAGGCAGGACTGAGGGTTAGGTGAGCTCACTCCGTGAGAGGCTCACATCATGACGTGAGGCCCGTGGGCAACACCTGCTCCAGCCAGGGGCTCAGTCAGTCCTGGGGTCCAGGTGGGCATTCGGGGACCTGTGCCCAAGCAGGGATAAAATGGGTAAAATCAGTCACCTTGATCGGATTCTTCTGCTCTTAGGAAGTGTCTAAACTTCTGCCATTATAGGTAGAGCCGGGGTGGGGTGCTGAGTGGGTGGGGGTTCTAACACTGAAGGCCAAGCTCTTCTTTGAAGTCAAACACTTCCACATGTATCACCATCCTGCTCACCCATGTGCTTGGCCCTGCCACGCCCAGGGCCACCCAGCTGTCCCCACCAGGACACAGTCCTGTCCTGTGTTGAAACAAGCGCTGACTGAACTGGGGTGCACATGGACACCCCCACACTGGCCGGGGTCCCCCCAGCCCTAGGTCTCCCATTCAGGGCTCCCATATCAGTCTGTCTCACCTCCTTCTTGCCAGTCTGACCTGGAACATGGTGTAGGGCTCTTCCGGGGGGGCTCACTCTGAGCTTTTGTCCTGGTCTCCGGCTCCTGGACCTGACCCACGGCCCTGCCGGGGTGCACGTACCAAGATAGGCTGTGCTCGGCCATGACAGGGCTGCACGCCCCTGGCCTGGCCCCTACCTCCCATCCTCCCCTGGCTCATGCCTGCTGTTGGCAGGAGCAAGCATGACTGCTCTCCTGTCTACAGCCACAGCGGGCCCTTAATAACAAACCGGGCTGGGCTCCCCCGTTTTCCTGCCCGTGATTCCCTGATGTATCTTGCTGGGCAGTGCTGGCCTCCTGGGATGGGCCAAGCTGGACCCAGGCCCAGAGATGAGCTGATCCAGGAGTCACTGGGCACCCTCAGACTCTTGCAGGCTGTGGGCCATGGACTCTTGCCACTGTCCCTGCCCCCGGAGTCCCCCCGCCCCCACCAGCGCAGACAGCACACACAGTGCCATTTTTCCAGTGGTTCCCTGAAGCCTGGTGCAGACGCCCTTCTCAGGGATGCAGAACCAGGGAGACCTCCTCACCCCTCCAGGTACTCAGCCTCCAGATGAACTCTCAGCCCTTCCGTGGAAACCCAACCCAGCCCGAGGGCTTCAGACCGATGGCTGCACTTTTCCGATTTCTCAGATACCCGCCAGCCCCCAAACAGCGGTTTCCACCCCATGACACCCCAGTGGGCTCGCTGGACTTGCCAGCTCAGCACGCGGCTCACCCGGGCGACGCACGCTCTGCCCTCAGAGGAAGCCGAGAGCCTCTTACACGAAATTGCGGCTTCTCTTTTTCCGTCGATGGCCAAAGCCATGCAATCAAACATTTCTCAAGAACAGGAAGGAGCGTAAACCAGGATTGCCTGTCTCCGGGTGGCAGAGATAAAGCACGTGGTGCTGAGAGAGGGAACTTTGTCCCGGCTTCTCAGGAGTGACCTTGAGCGAGGTAGCCAGTTTCTCCAGGGCTGGGGTCCGAGCTGGGCTCATGTGTCTGTGATTCACCGGCAGGGCTATTTGCTGGCTTACCTCCCATGGTCTCCTCTGTGTTGGACGTTGGACCCCTCCGTGCCCTCGGGGGGTGGCCAGGAGCCCCGGGGGAACAGAGGGCGCTCTGGGCCACACCCCTCCCTTCCCTCCTGCAGGTGTGTTTCCCACGCTCTGCCGTCCTGGCCACCGGCAGAGTGGTGCCCCAGAGAATAAGTCAGGCACCAGGCCGGGAGCATCTGTGCTCCAAGCCCCGCTCTACCATCTCCATGCCTGGAACCATGCAGCTGTCTTAAAAACCCTGCTTCTCCCTGTTCTCTAGTGTATAGAACTGGGGACACACTAATTCCGGGTGGGACGGCTGTACGTTACGGATCGTGCCTCATGCCCACAGTGTCAAGAGCCTTCATTGTTACCATTGTTCGTTGGACACTTCTTGGCGGATTTTCATTCCAAAAAAAAAACGTGAGCTGCTAACTATTTTTACATTAAAAACAGAACTGAAAGCACAATCTATAGAAACAGTGGTGTTCCACAGACTTTGGTGTGTACATGAGCTGACTAGAGACAATAGATACATTTTCTAGCCTTTAAAAGGAATTGTGTGCCTTAATTAAGAAAAAAAGAAAGTTTTCTGCAAGCATATTAATTATCTCGCTTGTCACATGAGGTATTTGTTCCAGATGACAGGCCATAATTAGTGCACAGAGCAGACTGAGGTTCCCAAGGAGAAGACGCGTGTCTGGGGGAGCCTGGCCTGACGTGGTGGCTGGCAGGGCCCCAGGTGTGGGGACGGCGAGCCTGGGGGAGGGGTCCCTCTGGGTTCAGGCGTAGGAAGGAAAAGCCATTTGTCACCGCCTCCCTGCGGGCACCCAAGATGTTGTTCCTTTTCCTCGCCCCTCCCTGGGAAGAGAGTAATCCTCTTCCACAGCTCAGCCACAGAGTGGACAGCTCCATTGCCAAAGGGACCAACAACCGGAGAAGTGACCTTGCAAGGTCACGTCTGGTGCCCGAGTCTTCCCCGCCAGGCTGCACGGGATTGGCATGATGTCACACAGTAGGAACGTGGCAAAGGCAAGCCTCTGTCTTCCCTGATTGTTGTTGTCCACTGGAGATAACTTATTCCATTAATGCACACACTCAAGGCGTCCCGAGTCCCATGCTCAATGCCTTCCCCGAGCGAGGCAGCAGGGCAGAGCCATGAGCCAGACCACTCCTGCCCCAGCCGGGATCTCTCCGTGGACACACAAGCACCATCGAAGGGGCAGAGGGACGCTCTGGTCCACAGGCCACCCTTCACTTCCCTCCTGGGCGTGCATATCCCACGTGTTCTCGCCCAGGGCTGAGTGTCTGACTTGTGGCCAAGAGACACCAGCAGAAAGGGGGCCTGCCCCTCCCACACCTGCCCCTACAATGCCCCACTTGCAGACGGGATGCAGAGGGGGGCATGGGTCCCTCTGGGGAGCGTGTGAGCCTGAAGGACGGTCACTGCATGGAACAGCAGTCTCCAGCCGTAGCCACAGCGGGGCTGTGACCTGCTTCTGCATGGAGCCACTGAGATTTGGGACTTGTTTGTTACGGCGATCCGCATGTCCTGACTGATGCAGTTGACATGCCCAACGCCTGGCCATGAGAGCCCAGCCACAGCGGCCAGGGCAGGAGGCAGGGCCGTCCTCCAGGAGAGGCTGGGTCTCCTTGGCGGCCATGCACACATGGATCCCTTCGCAAGCTGGCATGACCCTCGAGGGCGCAGATCTGGCCCACACGCTCAGCACTGAGCAGTGGGGAGAAGACCAGGTGAGAGGACAATCGTGCAGAGCTTCCTTCATTCCCACCACGGGGCTCGCTGCAAGTGCCAGGTGCCCGCCCCACCTGCGGTACCCCAAAGGCTGTTGCCTGATCTCAAGGTCACACCGGCACATTGCAGCGCTCACGAGCACCTGCGTTAGACAAATGTTAAATACACCATCGAGCTTAAGTGTTATTACTGTATTCGGGGCCTCCATTTCTTTGTGGCTCACCCAGAAAGGTTCTGATGCTTGAGAATATTTCTTTCAAGGTTAATTAAATGACAGGCATGCTGATTCGCCTGAGGGAGGTCTCCACGCACCCAGGCCACCCTGGTGTCAATCTTTATTACCGGCAAAGCTCATCGCCAACACTGTCCCCATAGGTCCTCCTGCCTCAGATGCATTCAAGCAAAGATGCTCCGTGCTTTTTTTTTTTTTTTTTTTTTAAGATTTTATTTATTTATTTGACAGAGAGAGACACAGCGAGAGAGGGAACACAAGCAGGGGGAGTGGGAGAGGGAGAAGCAGGCTCTCCGACGAGCCGGAAGCCCGATGCGGGACTCGATCCCAGGACCCCGGGATCATGACCTGAGCTGAAGGCAGTCGCTTAACCAACTGAGCCACCCAGGCGCCCGCTCCGTGCTTTTATAAGGAGTTTTGACAAGACACGGTTTCCAATAAATTTTATACAATTCATAATGTAGGAGAATTGCTGCTTCAGAAAACAAGTTCTAAATATTAACATACCAAAGAATGTATTCAAAATGTACCAGAACACATAGGATAATTATCTCCTCAAAGTAATATTAACACTGGATGAGCTAAAAGTTGTACCGTAGAGAAAACACCAGCCTCTTCTTGGCTGCGTTACCCTGGATGCCCAAAGTCTGTTCGAGCAAAGGTACTTTTCTCTCCGGCTCAGAACTTTCTTCTGAGTCACAGAATATTGGTTCCGCCATCTTGACTAATAGGTTACTAACCAATTAAACCCAGACTGAAGCAAAGAGCTGCTAGAGTTTAATTTGTCTTGGTAGGAATTCAATGCAGGGCAGTCATTAGAGAAAAAGTCGATTATCGGCTGGCTTCCGCTGCGGGGTAGAGCAACCAAAGCCTGTCAATAAACTAATTCGCCCAGTAAAACATTTAATGACCATCTACTTAGGCCAGCTACTTGTACGGAGATCAATCAGACCCAAACCCACACTCCGAGTCTGGAGCCAGCCCACGGGGGCTAAGAGGCTGGCACACTGTTAGAACCTTCAGAAGGATGCCTCATTTTTTGGAAGCCATCTCTTCTAGTCCCCGAATAGGGATGCAAGAATGTGAGCAAACTGGTACCCCTGGGGTCCCCAAGAACAGGGGCATCAGAGCCTGGTTCCCTGCTGGACCCCACCCCACCTGGCACGCCAGGGGTACCGCAACTTTGACCCCACCCCTGCTGCGTTGTGCTGACCTTTCCCGGGCATCTACCCAGGCCAGGTCTCTTCTGGGAGTCTTCGGTGCGATAGCTAATTCCTCCATAGGGCACAAATGGGCAGAAGGACAGAGGCTGCTGCAACCAAGAAGTGAGGCAGTTCATGGATGTCTCCTGCCCTGGGGGAGAGAGGGGGAGATGGAGAGAGGAGGGCGAGGAAGTAGGGGGAGTGGGAGGATGGGGAAGAGGGGAGGAAGGAGAGGTGGAGGGTGGAGAGGAGG
>NW_027685786.1:0-14645 GCF_054177405.1 Leptonychotes weddellii | reverse complement strand
GGACTTCGGACTTTTATAATTCTTTCTTTACTGATCACTCAGAGAGAACTTGTGTACTCCATTCTAGGAAATGTTCTTGCATTCTTTTTGTGTGATAATGTCCTCTTTTCTATTTTCTCTGATCTCTCTGGAAATTCTTATTAGTGGGATGTTCAGCCTCCTGGATTGATAATTCTAATTTTCTTTTCTTTTCTTTTCTACTGCCCACTGCTTATCTTTTTATCCTACTTTCTGGGAAATTTTCTTGACTTTATTGTCAAGCACTTACTTTGAATTAAGAATTTTTTTGTCATCATATTTTTAATTTCCAAAACTCTCACTTATTCTCTGAATGCACTTTCTTATGATTGCATTTTTCTTGTTTTATGGATTGTAATATCTCCCTTTATTTCTCTGAGGTTATTAATTACATTTTCTTTGAAGTTTCTTATGCTCTTTGCATTAATTCTGTTGCTTCTATATTCTTTGCTCTTTGTGCAGTCCTCTTTTCTCAAGGAGGATGATTTCCCCAATTTTTAGTAAGTTTTAATTGTCTGTTCATATTAACAAGTAAGTTTTTTCAAACTGGATACAAGTCCTGAGTGTACTGGTGGACTCCACTGTAGGGAGTAGAAGGCCAGATGACATTTTCATTAGAGATTTGTAGGTCTTTTCCTGGTATATGTTTAATTTTCTGTAGAAAGATCTTCAAATCAAGGGTCTGTGGATCCCCACTCTACCCCAGTTACATATAAAGACTTTTTCTTTGAACATGTTTTCAACAAAGTATAGAGTCAATTACTCAACTTGGTTCCCAGGAGAATAAACCTAGGGTGTCCTGGAGGTTAGGACAGGGGTTGGGATGGGGACCCAGGGGTCTAAATTTTAATCATTTAAAATTTTCACAAAGGTATTTGGTTTGCTCCCATCTTCTTTTATCAGTGTCTGGTTTATTTAACCAAGTAATATCCCTTTTGTTGACGAGCTACAGAGAGCAGCAGTAGTTTGCTCTCAGTATTGTTGTTGCCCTGAGTGGAGACAAATCTCTTGTCTATAAGATATATGAGGAGGGCAGCTGCAAAACAGGAGCAAAAGGCACTCCCTCCCATGACCTTACAGTAGCCACTCTGATTGAATCCCCAGGGACATTCCATCATTGCAGTAGCTCAGATTTTTGTTCTTGTCTTTTTCTTTGCACACCAGCTCTACTCTTTATCAAATTGTAAATGGCTGCCATTATGACATTCAGTATCCCGATATAACCATCTGGAGTGTGTCCAGATTGTTCCTCATAGGATCAGTTTTTATTTACCTGAGTTTTTGTATGAAGTTGCATGACTGTAGACTTGGCTGTCTGGGGATGAATTTTTTCCACCATGTGTTCTGTACCATACTATTGTTAAGATGAACCACTGCCATTGTGAGATAGATTTTAACTGAACTACTAAAGGTCTCTTCCAAATGGCACTACTTTGGAGACATTCTAATATTCGCTTCTATTGTCTGGGCCTTGTGGATCATGTACAGGTTTAAAAACAGATCTTGTTGCCGATTTGTCCATTTCTTTCCTTGCTCTTTGTTACATTTGGGATACAATCTAACTCCTCTGATTTAATATGCATTTACAAAATGACACAACTATTAAACACCTTGTTTACAGACAGATGAAATAAATTTATTCCAACCAAAAAATTGTCTTTTCAACCACTCTTATGTATTTAGCTGCCTGCTCCATCCTTCCCTCCTCTGCCACTTTTGATACCCAATACTCTCAACTTATCAGCCTTTTTCTGTTGCTGGAAGGGAAAATTGCGTGGATTCCTTTCTTTGTGGGCCCTGAGGGCTGAAATGTTCTCTCTGCTAAGTCATTTGTTTTCCCCCTTCTGTGGTCCATCTTCCCATATAGTGTGTTTAGATGTCTCTTAGTTTTATTGAAGATGAAATGCATTGTTTGTTTTTGTTTTGTTTTGTTAGTCCTTGTTATTGGAGGAAATTTTGGGAAGGAAAAGGTAGCAGAAACGTATTTACTCTGCCATCTTAAAACGAGAAGCCTCCTGGAGAAGCTTTTAGAGACTTTTCTTTATTATGGTGTTTTAAGAAGTAATAAGCTCTTAGTAAAATATTAGACCACATAGGTATATCTATTGTCTTTCATATTTTTTCTGCTCTTTATATTGCCAGATAGCATGCTTAAGGACCCCAAATTCCCAATTAGGGATCCTTGGAGGGGGTCACAATGTCTTCAGTTAGAAGGAAAATCTCAAATGTTCTGCCTGAAGTGGAGGTATGAGGTTAAGAAGGCGGGTTCCTCACCTGGCTGACAATGCACTGCTCACAGAGTGGGTGGCTGGAGAGGAAGGGAAGCTACTTTGGGTCTGGTTTTTCAGCTAATTTCCATGCTTCCAGCCCCCTATCTTGGTGAATCTTGGTTCCAGACCCTTACCAACCTCACCCAGCACTCCCAAGTCCTGGACCTCTACAGTTTTATGTTACAAGATGTAAAATTTTCATGCACACCTCACTCTGCTAACACACAGAGCTGAAGCTCCATCTACCCTGTGACATCAATTCCTATTCTCTGTGCTGTTTCCCAGAACTTGGCTGAAGTCCCTCAACTGCTAATGGATTTTCTGCAGATACTATCTTCATTTGGGTTCTTTTTACCCCTTTACAATCATAAGGGTGAAGAGCACAGGGCCTGAAGACAGAGTGCATGAAAAATGTCACTCCTTTTTAACCATATATCTTTGGGCAAGCTGTCTAGCTTTCCTCTCTGCCTCAGTTTTTTTTTTTAATCTATAAAATGTGAATAATAATAAGACTTCCTTGTAGGATTTTGTGACCATTAAAGGAGCTAATTCAGGTAGAGAAATTAGAAGTTGACATGTAGTAAGCTGACTCAAAGCAACCTTTCAAAAATGTCATTCATCATTATTTTCTTGGACTATTAGGATGGAAAGAAGACCTTGGTTCAATTCTCTGTAGTTACCTGGAAGTCTGATGAACTTTCCTGAGATTTACCTATTTTGTGCAGTTGCTTGAGGAATAAATGAGCTAATATGGCAGACACACAGTTATTAGTAGCAGACTAATAGGTATTTGCTAAAAAATGACTTTTGTACCCAGGAAACATCCTGAGCCTGAATGTGAGATGAGCTGCGTTTAGTACTGATGACTACTCTGTCTCTTTCTGTAACTCAAAGAAGTCAACAAATCTTCCTGAGCCTCAGTTTCATCATCTGAGAACCCAGACAATAATGGCAGGTACTCAGTGATGCTATCATGATGACTTCTATGATAAATATTATATATAATAAGATGTATGTGGGTGTGCACATCCACTTGTGAGCCTGGGAGTCAGGCAGTCCAAAAGACAAAATGAGAAGGGAGATACCCACACCTTGTTGTCTCATGGATGCCGGGGAATTCTTCAGTTCTTAAAAATGTTGCATTTTGTGGATGTGGTAACCCAGGCCTCTGTGCCCCAGGAGAGCTAATCCATGCCAGGGTCTCTGACTTGCAGTCCCATGCTTTCCCATTGGCTGTGGCTCTCTTTTAGTGAGTCTCGTCCATGGGTAAGGGCTGCCCATCACTGGTCAGAGTGAGGACAGCTCATGTCCTGCCAAGTTGTTTCTTTCACTGGCATGCACTAGACATAATTTTGATGAAAAGAAAGAGACAAGAGACTGCTATCTTTGAGTCTTGCATGGGGACCCAGGATTACAAATCAATGCCTCTGAACCAGGAGAATTCTGCCTTTTGCAGTGTTCCCAAAGATGGATTTTATTTTTGTAATTTTTCTCAATTGGCACTAAGTGATGTTCAGAAATGGCCAGTGAGAGAACAAGAGAATGAGCTAGAAATCTAATCTCCAAGTAGCTCCCACCAAACTGCTTTGAAATGCTGCTTCTGTTGACTTCGGTGAGATCCCTCCTCACTGCACCATCCCTCCCTCCCTCAGACAGACCCATGCACTGACTTATTCCATGGAGCCTGTTTACAGGGAAGCTAATTATGTTCCCTCATGAAAAAGCTCACTTTTGGCTTTGCAGCTGTGCTCAGCCTCCTGGGGAAGAATGGATTGGAATTTCCGTGCTCCTGGATGTACATCGCATGGACTAAAAATACTCATAAATTGGTCTTCACTTTCCGAACCAGGTTGGGCTCTAATCGAAAAGCAAAGTCTTCTGAGAATTCTGAGGGACTATTACTTCCCATGGATGGCATTGTCTATAAATAGCAGTGCCTTCCAGGTAGTGAGCGGTTGGCTGGCAAAGCCCTATGCTTGCATTATTCCAGGGAAGATTGAATGCTGCCAGAGGATTCTGGGAGCAAGAGGGCTGGCTCGGGACTCAGTGCTTGCAGAAGTCACAGGAAGCCTCCCTGGCGTCCCTTCTCCATACCACACCCTTACCCCCACCCCAGGCTGGGCACCGGAGAGACAAATATATGTAAGATAAGCTTGAGCTTTTCAGGATCTGATAGTAGAGAGCAGTGCCGCCCAACCAAAGTGCAATGCAAGCCATCTATGTAATTAAAATTTTTCTCGCAGCCATATTAAAAAAAGTACAAAGAAACAGGCAAAATTCATTTTAGTAATGCATGGTATTTAACCCATTAAATCCAAAATATCATTTCAACATGTAGTTAATATAAAAAAAAGACGAGATATTTTACATTCTGTTTTTATACCAAGTTTCAGAAAGGTGTATATTTTATGCATTTAGCACGTCTCTATTTGGACTCTAACTTTTCATTGGAATGAGATGCTTTGTACTTAAATTTCATAAAATTTGCAGTAGAAAAAGTGGATTTACATCAACCCACATTGTCTCAAACATTCTTAAAAGTTGTCTGATACCTGCATTGAGTATTGGTTTTTAAATTTGTATTTAAATTAATTAAAATAAAAAATGTCATTCTTCCGTTGCATACCTGCCCCATTTCAAGTGCCCACCAGCCACGCATGGCCTGGGCTCCCTCCTGGGATGGCACAAGCATGGAGCCAAGAGGCTGGAGGGTGAACACCTTGAGTGGGGCAGATCTCAGTCCACCCCCTGCTTTACCAGCACAGACTTGTGCTTTCTCCCTCACTATGCTCAGGCCATACTGGTTTTAAAAAATTCTTATATTCCAAGCTCACAAGCTCCTTCCCACCTCAGACCTTTGCCTACACCGGGCTGTTGTCCAGGGCAGCTCTTGCCCTCCCAGCCTCCCACCCCTCCCTTCTGCCCACTGCCGCTCCTCGGCTGACTGACTTGCCCAGGCTCCACCAGGTCCCCTTTTGCAGGCCACTTTCATCATGCTTCTTCCTTCCTCTGGCTCATTTTCACTTAACAGGTCCAGTGACTACCTGCCATGTGCCAGGAACTGCTTGGGACACCATCAAGGGGCGAAAGAGACAAAAATCTCTGCCCCCCACAGAGCTTATGTTCTGATGGGGGAGACAGAGAACAAACAATAAATATGATAAATGAATACATACATGATATATTATTGGAGAAACTGTGACTTGCTATATTCAAAATAGTACAGGGAAAGGAGGAAGGGGAATGTTGGAGGGAGGACAGGTGGTCTGGGCAGAATATGGTCAAGCACATTTGAAGGAGGTGAGGGAACAGCCAGCCCCAAAGCGCTGAGGCAGGAGGACGTCTGGCCTGTTCCAGGGGCAGCATGGGGCCAAAGAGAGGCAGGCATGGCTGGAGAGTACCAGGGGCAGGTCACAGGAGGTCTCTAAGCCCTGGTTGAGATGTGGGTTTTCCCAGGTGTCATGCGAGCCACTGGGGGGTTTTGAGCAGATGGAGAGTTCTCATGGCAGAATTAATTCATTATTTCCCCCTCTAGTCTATGAACTCTGCAAGGTGGTGCTACATATCCCTGTCTTGTTCACCATTTTCATTCCCTAGCTCAGGCCTACGTACAAGAAGAATACTCAATAAATATTTGCTGTGGTTGTTTAAGATTTTTCTTTTAAATTCTGGAACACTATCCATATGTGAGGAGTTGTGGTCCCCCTAGGAGGTCCATGCCAGTCTACAGAGACCGCAAGAGCTGGAAGCAGGGTATCAATGCAGCAGCCCCTGGTCGGCAGCTGGGAAGGATGTAGACCCTCTAGATGAGTAGGAAGGACTGGATGAAATAGTAAACCCCAGTGACCATTAGGGTGGGGGAGCCTTCCACTTGGGGAACCAAACTTATTTCCGCCCCAGAGGCAGTGGGGCAGGGCAGGGCAGTGGAAACAGCACAGGCTTTGCTGCCCCAGAAATTGGGTTCAAATCCCAGCTCTGCCATTTACAAGATATGTGACCAGGGACAAATTACCTCACCTCTCTGAGCTCCAGTTTCTTCCTCCATAGAAAGGGGCAGATGCTCATTTCCTAAGGGTGCTGATGGCACATCTCACAGAACCTACATACATGCTAGTTCTGGAGTTAAGACCTGTGTTGGACACCATCTGTGCCCCCCTGCCAACACTCTTGGCCTCCCCTCTTGTCCCAATCCCTGCTCTGCACAAGCTCCCATCAGCTTGAGTTCCAGCCGCTGCAACCTGATGGAGCTTTCCCCCAGCTGTGGGCTTCTGTCTCTTGCTTCCTGTCCTGGAACTTCTCTGGAATGCCCACGGTCACCTGCTCGAGCTGACGTGTGCAGGGGAGGTGCCCCCTTTGAAGCCATCCGTGATGAAGGGGAGAGGAGTCACGGTGGTCACGCTCACAAGTTGCCCTTAGCTGCGGTCAGTTTGGGAACACACCTTATAACAGCTTTTCCTCCTGCTGCGTTCCTGCCCTGGCTGTGTCCTGGGGCTGCCATAGCAAACCGTGCTGTGCCAAAAGCAGGTGGCTTTGACACCACAGAAGTGTGTTCCCTCACAGGCTGACAGCCCCAAGTCTGAGACCAAGTTGTCGCCAGAGCCAAGCTCCCTCTGAAGGTGGCTGGAGTGGATCTTTCTTTTTCTTTTCCTGCTTCTGGTGGTTCCGGGCGTTTCCTAGTCACTTCAGGGTCAACCTTGCTCTTCACCTGGTGTTTGCCCTGTACCTCTCGAATTTTCCCTTTCTTTCATGTATCAGACCCCAGTCACCAGATTTAGGGTTCACCCTAAACCTCAGATAATCTCATCTCGAGAAACTTCACATGATGACATCTGCAAAGACTCTATCTTCAAATAAAGTCACGGGCACAGACTGGGGTTTAGGACCTGGACATGTCTTTTTGCAGTTCTGCCCACTGCACCCTCTGACCCCTCATCTATTCTTCTTGAAATGGCAGCTCTGTGCCTCAGGCTCTGCTTCTGGGGACCCCAGGCCCTGACATTTAGGCTGAGGAGATTCCAGGTTTTCTCAAACTGACCACAGAAGACAGACTGCACTCATTTTGCTGTGCGCTTGAGGACAAACAAATGGAAATGACAGAAATACAGCTTTCATCCATTCATTTATTCATCCAGCAAGTATGTATTGAGCAGTTACAATGTAGCATGTACCATCCTAAATTCTGGGGATATAGTGATGACCAAGGAAGGATCTCTACTGCTTAGCATTTTGAAGGATAATTTCTCAGCATCAGTGGTGCCAACTTCTTTAGGTGGCAGTGGATTCACTGTTCTGGACAATGTACAGGTAAGTCAGGTATAAGTAGGTCTTTGATGGCATGTGTTCCTCATGCTTCTGTTTTGCTTCTTGGTTTTAAATCACTGTGAGAGTAGGGTAAGTAAGTGGGTGTCTAGGCAGGAATATAGAGTAAGAATCCTTCGTTTTAAAATATCTTCCTTTCTTTGCCAAGTTTCCAGAAATATCACCATTATTGTATTCTTCTCTAAGGTCTAGAAGAGTTTTAGGCAATCAGGAAGCTTTTCTAGAGGTCATTGTTTTTGTAGGTGTTGGCTGGTGGTGGGTGGGTGGAGGGCATCCCCTTCTTGATTCATCCCCAGCATGTCAAGCACAGGGAACGCTCCTAGTGGAAACTCACTGATGAGCCAGCCTTGTGGCCGGTGCAATTTCCTCTCACTTTCTTCTCTTGAGAGTCATGGCCATTTAGTGGTGGGGTTGTGCCTGGAATTGCTCCTTTAACACTTCCAGTGATTCTTTAAACATAATACAATTTCTGCTTAAAATACCTAGACTGGTTCTGTTTGTTATAACTAAACTCAGATGGAAAGACACATACAGTCTAGCCTGAATTGTGGGATGGAGGAAGAGAAAGCTTCATGGAGGAGGTGACATATAAGCAGAACCTTGGTGGTTGAGTAGGCATTGGTTAAGGAAGGAAGGTGGGAAGATGTTCTAGGCAGAGAAGGATGAATGAGCCCATGTTGGGGACTGGCAGAGAACACGGAGTATGGAATGTGGATATTACTATAAGTTCAGTTGTATTAGAGTGTAAAGGACAAGAAAGAAATAGTAAGAGATGAGCCTAGCAGAGCAGGAAGGGGAAGGACCATAAGGGTCCTTTGTGTTGAATTTTGGGGCTTGGGTCCTTCTACTAGGTAATTCCTATGGAGTCTAGAGTGTGCTTGCACCTCCCACATCTGGAAAAGAGTCTTTTGGCCTCTATCCTGGAACAGACCCACACCCACAGTGGCACAGGGACTTCAGTTGTAACTAGAACTCACCTCTGGGCTAGAGATTCTAAATTAACTGCAACTTCTCTCTGTGCTATTGTAAACAAGCCAATGAGAACTGGTCCAATGACAAACAGCCCTTTTAAATTCTTCCTTAAGTTAAAAAAAAGGAAAAAAAAAAAGAAAGAAAGTCTTTAAGGGACACATGGACCCCTAGGAAAACATTTCTGTCATGTCTCACTTTCAACTTTGAACATTTATAAGGACCTAAAATGCTATGGCAAGAGAAAAATGCCTCTGAGATGAACTCCATATTTCATGAACACCTGCTATAGGTGAGGGCTTGGGGAGTTCTTGGAACTGAAGGGGACAAAGGAGAGTAAGTCAAAGAGGTGTTAGCTATGCGGAATCAGGGCAACTTGCTCAATGCGGGGATTAGGACTGATGGGGAGAAAGATTTCTGAAGATATGACTGGCTGGCTATCAGTTATGAAGTCCTCTCCCTACCCCTTCTTTTGACCCAGTTGTTTAAGATATAGCTACTTTGGACTCATCAATCACATCTTAATCCTGAGGAAACATCCTGATTCTGTGATAAGGATTCAATATTCTTTTCAGATCTTAGGCTCAGATACCTCTAATCCTTCCACTCTTCCTTTTTCTCTCTCTTTTCCTTATTTGCATCCATCCACCCATCCATCCATCCATCATTTCCTGCCACTGCACATATGCTGCATGCCAGGCATGTATATGTTTATCCATCATGAGAGAAGCATGGTATGGCCAGGGACTAGAGCTCCTAGGACAAGTTGCACCTGAGTTAGATTCTGGCTTCCCCCATTCATAGCTCTGTAAAATTGGGCAAGTTATTTAACAATGAGCAAGTCTGTGGGATTCTGCTTCCCTCCCTCCCTGCCTTGATCCCTTTGGAAAATAGTCTGAAGAACATGAGGTGGTATCATCTTGCTTGGCTGGAGATGCCAGCTGGTCAGGGGCAGGAAGGCCAGCTGGCAGGAGGGGCAAGCCAATGAGGGAGAGGAGAGGAAGGAGGATGGTCACACAGTCTGGGCATGCTGATTCTCAGAGGTGGGTGAAGTTTGGCCAAGAAGCTCACTGTGGATGTCCTAAAACGGCAAGTCCTTCTTATTCCGCCTCCAAGACATGGCACAGTTCGGGAAAGCCCACAGATGGAGTCCCAGTCATTCAAAGAAGGGAAAGGGGCCAGGAATTGGTAAGACAGCTGGGCTGTTTCAGAACAGCCATATCAAACACCTGTGCTCCTCAGGAACCACTGCAGAGTCTGCTCTCTGCAGGGAGGGTGCAGTTGAAACCCCTTTTTGATTTCCTTTCCTTTGGCCAACTAAATATCTCTTCATAATTGAAGTTGGAGCTGTTATTTGTTGAGAGTGTCAGGCACTTTACACACCCTGATTACATTTGTTTCCATCTGCAGTAACTGTGAGGCAGGAATTATTGTTTGCATTTTACTGATCAGGAAATTGAAGCTAACAGTCACCCACCCAATTATTCAGGTTTGAATCCATGTCTGTCTTACTTCAAAGCCTGTGCTCTTTTAAATCATTTGTTCATCCATTCATTCACTCCTAGAGTTAAGGAAGACAGACAAATGTCCTGCTTCCATGAAGCTTTCTTTATGGTAGGAGAGGTACACAGACATTAAACAAAAACAGGTACAAATGTATCATTTTACATAGTAATACATTTTAGGAAGATAAAAAGTGACTGGGGTGGGGATGGGGGATATTTTAGACTGAATATTTCAGGAAAGCCTCTCCAAGGAGTTGGCATTTGAGTTGACACATAAGTGAGAAATAGTGGTCAGCCATGGGAAGGTGTGAGGGAAGAGATTTTTCATCTCATCCAGATGACCTGAAAGCCATAGTCCTATAGAGACACTGAGGCTCTCTGTTCAGTCTGATCACTGAGTTCTCATATAATCATGGAAACTTAGAAGTCAAGTTGGGAGTAGCCTTAGCTGTTATTTCATCCTATAAAATATCAAATTTCTGTATAAGGCTTTGTAATTAACAACTGTCATATGATATTCAGAAAGACCTTGTGAGGTAGGAAAGTCTGTTTTCCCCCCCCCACCCTCCCGCCAATTTTCCAGCTAACAAAAGAGTAACAGAAAGATTCTCCTTCACAAACCTTTGCCCCTTTCAAGGCAGTTCTTTGCTATTACAATTCCTTACCCACTGGGCAGGGTCTGTGCTTATTTATTGTGCCTGGCAAAACAAAAACCAAGTTCATAGATACAGAGGACAGACTGGTAGTTTCAAGAGCTGGGGGTGAGGAATGGGAGAAATAGGTGAGCTGGTTTCTTTTTCTTTATTTTTAATTTTCTTTTTTTTTTTTTTTAAAGATTTTATTTATTTATTTGAGAGACAGAATGAGAGAGAGAGAGCAGGAGAGGGGGGAGGGTCAGAGGGAGAAGCAGACTCCCTGCCGAGCAGGGAGCCTGATGCGGGACTCGATCCTGGGACTCCAGGATCATGACCTGAGCCGAAGGCAGTTGCTTAACCAACTGAGCCACCCAGGCGCCCCTATTTTTAATTTTCTAGTTTAAATAAATTGCATACAAAATTTTAAAAAGTGAATATAGATTTGGGACACTTGAACATGGTGTAAGAGAAACCACATGCTAATCCTAAAGGAATTACCTCACTGTTCTTTTTTCCTGTTATTGATTATGACCAGCTCAAGGTAAGACTAACCTCCATATCTGTCTCCTAGAGAGCACACTCCCTTACATATTTCACAAATTCCTCTTCTTTCCTAAGCAATCAATTTTACCCTTTCAGTTGGATCACTCATTTCAGCATGAAATAGGCCATACTTTTTGCTACCTTATGCTACCTTAAAAAAATTCCTCTCTTAAACCTTTATTCTCTTCCAGCTACTCTCTTCCTTCTTTCTGATCTTAAAAAAGAAACTGACCCTGTTGTTTAGTGCACAAACATTTAAGATTTACCAATTTCACATTATATAATGTACCTCTTTTCCCTCATATTTTCCCCTGTTTTGAAGTTGTCTGATATTATTCAGATATTCTTCTGGTATTAATATAGCAACTACAGCTTTCTTTTGTATTTGTTTTTTAAAGATTTTATTTATTTCTTTGACAGAGAGAGACACAGCGAGAGAGGGAACACAAGCAGGGGGAGTGGGAGAGGGAGAAGCAGGCTTCCCGCTGAGCAGGGAGCCCGATGTGGGACTCGATCCCAGGACCCTGGGATCATGACCTGAGCCAAAGGCAGACGCTTAACGACTGAGCCACCCAGGCGCCCCTTTCTTTTGTATTTGTATGACATATATTTTTTATTCTTTTAACAATGATTTTTAAAGTGAGTTTTTTTTGTAGATATAGTTGGCTTTTGCTTTTAGAATTGATCTGACAATATCTTTTTTTTAAGTGTTTAGACCATTTATATTTAATATAATCATTGATGTGGTTGAATTAAAATCTCTAGTTGTTTTCTGTTAGTTCCATCTATTTTTTGTTCTCTTTTTCTGTCTCCTTTTGCATGAATTGAGGGTCTTTTGTGTTTCCATTTTACTTCTACTATTGGCTTATTATTTAAACCTTTAAAAAAGGTTGTAGTGATCACCCTGGTGTTTAAAATATACATTGTTAATTAATCACAGAATAATTTCAAATAATATTATATTGCTTCACATATTGTGTCAAAATCTTAAAACAATATATTTATGATTTATGATTTCTCCCTCTGTCATATTTTGTGCTGTTTTGTTGCATGTTTTACTTTTACTTGTGCTATAAACACATAACACATTACTAATTTTGTTGTAGACAGTCATCTTTTAGAGCTACTGAAATTGGAAAAATATACTTTCATTTACCTTTATTATAACAATCTCTAAGCTTTTCATTTCATGTATATGCAAATTTATGTCAATTATAATTATTTTTGTCTGATGAATTTCCTTTTACATTTCTTGTAGTACAAATCTCCTGGCAACGGATTCTTTTAGCTTTCATTCTTATTAAGAAGTCTTTATTTCACCTTCACTGTTGAAAAATATTTTTACTAGGTATAGGATTCTGGGTTAACAGGTTTCTTTATTTCATTGAGTATTTTAAAAGGGTCACTCCATTGCCTTCTGGATTTCATAGTTTTTGATGAGAAGTTGGCTGTAATTCATCTTTGATCCTCTTTATGGATCCTGCATGGAGCACTGGGTGTTATGCACAAACAATGAATCATGGAACACTACATCTAAAACTAATGATGTAATGTATGGGGATTAACATAACAATAAAAAAATTTAAAAAAAAAAAGAAAAAGTAGGATAAATTGCAAAATTATGACTTTCCTTGAACCTGTCAGACAGCTGAAGGCACAGGGATAGAAGTTGGCTGTAATTCTCTTTGCCTCTTTTCTCTTTATCTCTTTATCTTTGCTTTTGTCTTTATCTTTGCTTTTCAGCAGCTTGAATATGATAAGCATGGTTTCTTAAAAAACATTTGTCTTTTGGGGCTTCTCTGAGCTTGTTAGATCTGTGGTTTGATGTTATTCATCACTTTGGGAAAATTCTTGGTGATTATCTCTCCCAACATTTTAAATATTCTCTTCTGTCATTCTTCTACTTCAGGAACTTCATTACACAAACAATAGACCATTTGGTATTGTCCTAAAGATCTTGGATGAGCTGATACGCCTTTATTTTTATTGCCTTTGTGTTTCTATTTGGGTACTTTCTATTAACTTAACTTCATGTTTGGTCTGATTTTATTTCTTATCTATATAAAGTGTACTAATGAGCCTATCAAAAATATTCTTCATATATCTTCCTGTGTTTTCTTTTTATTTCTAGCATTTCAATTACACCTCTTATTATAGCTTTATTCTCTCTCTGCTGAAATTTCTCATCCATCATGTATATTGCCCAATTTTTCCACTAGAGCCTTTGACATATTAGTCAGTTTTAAATACCCTGATGTTTATATCTGGGTCACCTCTGAGTCTAGTTTTGTTCATTAATATGTCTCATGAGAGTAGGCTGTTTTTATGTGCTGTGTGTATGTGTGTGTGTGTTAAGTTTTGGTTGAACACCAGACATTCAGTATAGAACAACAGGAACAAATGTAAATAGTGTTTATGCTCAGAAACGGTCATGCTTTTTCTGCTAAACCCTGGGTGTGCGGGATTGAATCAATATAGTCAGGAGTTGTTGCTATGGTTACTTTCAGGGCACCAGTGGTTTCAAATTCCTCTGATGTTAGTTTGTACTTACGATGGCAGCTGGGATCCTGGAGGGCTTTTCTCAATGTTCCTGTTTTATCATCAGATGTTGGCTTTCCTTGCATGCTTATGTGATGGAGGAAGTCTCTTTTCATGCACTTATCTTTTCCACAGTGCTAGATTGCTGTCATTTGTTACTCAGTGTTGGTTAGGCTGTTGGTGGATAGTGAGCCTATTATTTAGGCCCAGTCTCAGTTTTAGACAGGCCCTGTGGACCTGGCTATCTGGGCTGGCTTTCTCATCCACCTGCTCTTCCTTCTCCATGTAGCCAGACTCTGTCTGTGTCTTTGGTGATTGTTCTTTGTCGGCTTTCTGCTTTTTCCTCAGTGGTTGGTGATCTCCAATTATATTGGTATAGGATGCTGGACCTAGGACTATTTTCTGCCCCTTTCCCATGGTAGGTTTGTAGTTTAATCTTCACCAAGCAGTAAAGTGTCTTCATCTGTGCCCTGGAGCCCCAAGCTTGTTTTCTCCCCAGCATCTTAAGGCTTTGGTTCATGGAAGATCAGAGTCTGGGTGGAGGTTTATGCCTTACGCTCAAGGCAGCAGCCCCTTCCTCCCACAAGGCACCATGGAGGGGGGTTTTCTCTTTCCATTCTTCCAATCTTCCTTGAATACCCAGAGGAGGTCTATGGAGAAAACCCTGAGAGTGGATGCAAACTCCTCTTTTATTTGTGGTTCCTAGGGTTTCATACTCCCAAACTAGCTCACGTTGAGTCTTTAGCAATTTGTTAGACTTTTTAGCTGCTTGTATGGCAACCAGAATCTCTTCCTTCTGTGGTCTGCTACAAGTAAGCCAGGTTTCAAGGTCTTTTTTTGGGGGGGGG
>NW_027685785.1:0-367 GCF_054177405.1 Leptonychotes weddellii | reverse complement strand
CTAAACTGGGCTGGTGGTCATTGTATTCTTCACTGCACGCACTCAGTTAAATAAATTAGAGCCAGTAAAAAATGTTTTATTAAGTCCTGACTCATAAGTGTACGTGTTTTTAATACTCTGTATGATGAAATGGGTTGTAGGCATAAAGCACTTGTTCTACATACAGGAGTAGTGTTGTCTCAAGGAAAAGCAGTTGTGCTGTTGCTGAGTTGCAAGAGGAGCTAATTGCTCTTTTACGGACACCAGCTTTACTTGAAAGAACAACTGACACACTATAGTAATTCATATTTGGAAAATGAGTGAAGTGAGCCTGTCACTTCAAGGAACACAGGTGATAGTATTTGTTGGCAACAGGACAAAATTAGAG
>NW_027685784.1:0-367 GCF_054177405.1 Leptonychotes weddellii | reverse complement strand
GGGAACAGCTTGGGCAGTGATGGAAGCAGAGGACCAGAGATCCCCTGGACACAGTTTCTCTCTTACTCTCTGTCTCTGCTTGCCTCTTTCTGCCTCCTTATCTCTGCCTCTTCCTCTTTCCCCTCCTTCTCTAGTCTCTGCTTCAGCTTGGTCTGTCTCTCTCTTCCCTTCCTTTTCCTTTCTTCCTCTTCCCCCCTCCCCCCAGCCTGCCTCTCCTCCTGTACAGGTTTGCACTATGGTGGCGTTTACCAGGCATGGGTGGTGTTCAAGACACTGCCCTATGCTCTTCAGCTGTATTTGCATATATTACATAGCTCTGTCTCCCACAGCAGATACTGCCTGTGGGTCCCGACGGGGCCTGCTTCCG
>NW_027685783.1:0-367 GCF_054177405.1 Leptonychotes weddellii | reverse complement strand
CTTTTGCGGAGACATGGAGGAATGTGAGTTCTGCAGCCCTTCCCCAGAGACCCAGAGATGGGCCTTTGTCTTAGCCTGCTCGAGCTGCTAGGACAAAATACCACAGGCTGGGTGGCTTAAACAACAAACATTTGTTTCTAACAATTCTGGAACCTGAGAAGTCCAAGACGAAGGTGCCGCAGATCCTGTGTCTGGTAAAAGCCCTCTTCCTGGTTTGCAGACGGCTGTCTTCTTGCCATACCCTCACCTGGCAGAGAGCAAACACTTTGGTGTTTTGCTTCAAGTGCATTAATCTCATCATAAGGGCCCCGCCTTCATGACCTCATCGAGACCTAATTACCTCCAAAGGCCCCACCTTTGAAAACCA
>NW_027685782.1:0-367 GCF_054177405.1 Leptonychotes weddellii | reverse complement strand
TTGGGCGTCTGCCTTCGGCTCAGGTCATGATCTCAGGGTCCTGGGATCGAGCCCCGCATCGGGCTCCCTGCTCAGTGGGAGGCCTGCTTCTCCCTCTCCCACTCCCCCTGCTTGTGTTCCTGCTGTTGCTGTCTCTCTCTCTGTCAAATAAGTAAATAAAAAAATCTTAAAAAAAAAAAAGAATTAACTTTTTACTTTCACATGTCATTGTAGAGTTGGACATTTTGAGAATTCTTAATATTGCCCATATATGATCTCCCTGTTTCCTCGTACACCCCCATGGCTTCAATCATTACCTTGCATGGGTGACTCCCAAATCTGTATCTTGAGCACATCCCATCTCCTATGCTCTGAATCTATAGATCCA
>NW_027685781.1:0-367 GCF_054177405.1 Leptonychotes weddellii | reverse complement strand
TGGTGATAAGTCCTGAAAGAGTTTGATGTTTGTGTTTTGTTTTTTGTGTTTACTGTACACTTAGAAAACTAGAGTTAATAGAGCAAACCACATGTAAGATAGTTAAGGCCAAGTGTCAGAAGTTCAGGGTCTACGTTTGCATCATTTTTCTTTAAAAAATGTGACCAGCCTGGGCGCCTGGGTGGCTCAGTTGGTTAAGCGACTGCCTTCAGCTCAGGTCATGATCCCAGGGTCCTGGGATCGAGTCCCGCATCGGGCTCCCTGCTCTGCGGGGAGCCTGCTTCTCCCTCTCCCACTCCCCCTGCTTGTGTTCCCTCTCTCGCTGTGTCTCTCTCTGTCAAATAAATAAATAAAATCTTTAAAAAAA
>NW_027685780.1:0-367 GCF_054177405.1 Leptonychotes weddellii | reverse complement strand
GCGCCTGGGTGGCTCAGTTGGTTAAGCCACTGCCTTCGGCTCAGGTCATGATCCTGGAGTCCCGGGATCGAGTCCCGCATCGGGCTCCCTGCTCGGCAGGGAGTCTGCTTCTCCCTCTGACCCTCCTCCCTCTCATGCTCTCTGTCTCTCATTCTCTCTGTCTCAAATAAATAAATAAAATCTTTAAAAAAAAAAAAAAGAAAGAACACTGGATTTAAAACTGGACTGAGTTAAACAGAATAGAACATTCTGAGTTAAACAGAATTCACCTGAGCTGAATTCAGGCCTCCAGGCAATGAGCCACCATCAGGAAGGGGTGTTTCCTCAATCGATGGGGCATGAAAGGCAGTCAGGGGCTAGCACACTC
>NW_027685779.1:0-367 GCF_054177405.1 Leptonychotes weddellii | reverse complement strand
GCTCTCTGAAGGGGCCTGAGCTCTGCTCGAGGGAGCGGGGCCGACAGCCGGCCCCTGGGGCCCTCCTTCCCTCTGGCAGAACTAACTCATTGGCCCACGTTGTCTGCCGCTGTGTAACAAATCACCCCCAAACTTTGTGACTTAAAAAGTATCGTTTTATTATATCTTGTGATTTTGTAGGGCTCCGGCGGGCAATTTGTGGGCCCTACCAGCCACACGCCTATTTTGCCCCCGAGGACACCATGTTCTTACGATCATGTCCATCAATGCCCAGGGGGTGAGGCTCCCAGGCTACCTGTCCCACTTGGCCGCTCGCTGGGATACGGTGTCCTCTGACATCCGGCCCCCATAGTGGCCCGTCCCACGC
>NW_027685778.1:0-367 GCF_054177405.1 Leptonychotes weddellii | reverse complement strand
CCGCTCCTCCTGCTTGTGTTCCCTCTCTCGCTGTGTCTCTCTCTGTCGAAAAATAAATAAAATCTTAAAAAAGTATATATATATACACATGCGAATAAACCAATAAAGGAGTTAATGAGCAAATAAGTAAGCGAGGAGTCTTTCCAGACCAGTGGACTGAGTCCCACCAACTGAGGAGTATGATTACTTGAGTCCTCTCCCGAGGAGACCCAAAACGAAAAGAAAAAGGAGTTGAAGGTACCTGTCTCCTTTAAGCTTCAAGTCTACTCTCCCTGCCTGGTTTTAGTCCTTGAAACCAGGGAAACACCTTCCCTTTGGATCATCAGGTAACCTCAGAGGCTGTCTTGATCCTTCCGGGAAGGGATGG
>NW_027685777.1:0-367 GCF_054177405.1 Leptonychotes weddellii | reverse complement strand
TTGCTGCTGGTGGCTCTGGGTGTCCCTCGGCTTGTGGCTGTATTGCTTTAGCCTCTGCCCCCCTGGTCACCTTGCTGCCTCTTCTTCTGTGTCTCACAGATCTCTGAGGGCATTTAGGGCCGATTTAGATCTACCAAAACCATTAATTGAATCACATCTGCAAAGACCCTTCCCCAAATAAGGTAACATTTACAAGTTCTGGAGCTGAAGCCTTGGTATCTTTGAGTGGCCCCTATTAAACCTACTATGTGTACTTTAAAAAACTCAGTCCTTATTCTTCAGCAAAGAGAACAGTATGCAGCCCAATGACTTTAATACAAGGGAGTAAAGTAGGGACAATGGAGGTCACAAACCATAAGAGACTCTT
>NW_027685776.1:0-367 GCF_054177405.1 Leptonychotes weddellii | reverse complement strand
TGTGCCTCACCAGGTTTTGGTAATCTCTCTTTCTGATACGTTTTGAAGTTTCTTTATGACTAAAATAGTATGCTATTACCTATCGCTTTATTCCTAACATATCAAAGGCACATATGCTAGATGCTAGATAATTAGTTCCTAGAATCAGTTAGACAGCATGTACACATATATGTAACTGAATTTGGGAACAGCCGCTGGATCTCAGGTTTTCAAACATCGAAGTAAAATGTCCAGTGTCATCTCAACTACCTGGGGATAAACTAGAAGGGTTTATATAATCTGCAGATTTTCATCGTTTTTCAGGATTTGTCTTCTCCCTCCTTTAGCAATATTGTCTGCTGTAGATGGAGGAAATAGTGTCTTTGAT
>NW_027685775.1:0-7164 GCF_054177405.1 Leptonychotes weddellii | reverse complement strand
TGGTTTTGGGTGCAATTGTAAATGGGATCGACTCCTTAATTTCTCTTTCTTCTGTCTTGTTGTTGGTGTATAGGAATGCCACTGACTTCTGTGCATTGATTTTATATCCTGCTACTTTACTGAATTCCTGTATGAGTTCTAGCAGTTGAAACGTATTTCAAGCAGGCTACAAGCTTGAAACCTCTAAGGTACAAGATCAATGGGCACACATTGTCAGCCCTCTTAGGAGAATTCTAAGGGTATTTTGGGGGCCTTCTATTTCAGAACCTATTAACTGGATATTCTTATTCATAATACAGTAATTTAACATTTATAATGTGTCAAGACCTATCCTAGGGCTTTACCGTAATAACTCATGTATTCCTCACAACAACCCTATAAGGTGGGGACTATTACTTTTGCCATTTTACGGTGGAGGAGGCTGAGGCTCAGAGGTTACGGAACTGGCCCTATGCAGAACAGCAGGTGGAAGAGCCAGATTTTGAATCCAGGCTGCCTTTAAAAAATTTGTGATGAATCACATACAGTTTTGTGAAAGCCCACACACAGTGTTGGCATGGCCAGAGCTGTCACCAAAATGTGCATTGCTGAGTGATGCTGAGATGAGCAGGACCACGAGAGAACCCAGGCAATCGGAACTCAGCAAAGCCTTAGCGTGTTCACAGAGTTGCTTGTGTCCAGCAGAAGTCAGGACTTGGCCACTGAGCCATATTTGTGGTTGGTGCGGCACTACGTTAAATGCACAGACAATGACCAGCCCTTACAGGGCACAGACCGTGTTCCAGTCGCTCTTCTAAACCCTCTACAAATATTAATTTACTTAATCCCAACAAGACAGATCCTATTTCTGCCATCCCCATTTTATGGGGAAACTGAGTCACAAAGAGACGGAGCCTTTTGTCCAAGTCCACACAGCCAAGAATGAGGGTAGGGTTTGAATCCAGGTGGTCCAGTTCCTGAGTCTATGCTCTTAACTGCACTCTGTTCATAAATCTTCAATAATGTCCATTACCTGTGGTTACATCCACTGCCGAAATGCCCATGAGCAAGAAAAAAAAACACAGCAAAGGGAGAGATTTCTAATTACATTGCACACAAAACTGAACATCTCAGGGGAAATGCAGTTTGCTTTATAATGATGACAATAGCTAGCTTTTATTGAGTTATTACTAGGTTCCCACCAAGGGTAAGCCCATATTAGCCTCATATAAACTGTAGGAGCTGGATGTTATTATATATTTTTTAAAAGATTTTATTTATTTATTTGAAAAAGAGCACACGTGGAGGGGAAAGGCAGAGGAAGAGGGAGAAGCAGACTCCCCGCTGAGCAAGGAGCCCAATGCGGGGCTTAATCCCAGGGTCCCGGGATCATGACCTGAGCCGAAGGCAGACACTTAACCGACTGAGCCACCCAGGTGCCCCTGGATGTTATTATTAAACGCATTTTATGGATGAGAGAGCTGAGTCTCAGAGATGCCAAGTAATTTGAATAAGGTCACACCGCTGGTAAGTGATCAAGTGAGGGCTTGAATGAAGGTTTATCAGACCCTACAACCTGCGTGTTTAAGCCCCACATGAAAATGTTCAGGAGCTTCTTTGTTCCAGAATAGATTCTGCTAAGAGAGGTGCGATAAATAGAAACAGTATTACTATTGGTATTTCTAATCAGCCATGCAGTAACTTCAGGGAATTTCCAAAGAGAAGCCCACATGATCAGGCAGTGTCTGAGGGGGTCAAAGCTTAGGATAGAGCCTCACTAGGGCTGTCTCTCTGACACCCAACAGGTCTAGCCCTTAAGACACCCCACGCCCTAAAACAAGGGGACCTCATGCCTTCCCTTACCCTCTGACTAAATTTGAAGAGTGTCTTTCTGCCTTGTTCCCTCTTGGAGGGCAATTCTTGCCTGGGTATTGCACTTGTATGTTGGATGCTCTTAGGTTTACAAGTGGTAAAACCCACCTCAAACTGGAGTAATTAAAAGAAAAAAAAGAGATATAACCTCTTTGTTTAGGTAACTAAGGCTTCAGGTACAAATGGATCCAGGGACTCATACAGTATTAGAAAGCTGTCCTTCTCTACCTTCACCTAATTTTCTCCATAGCTTCATTTTCTTGGTAGCCCCAGAAGCTCCAGTCAATATCCCCAGAGCTGCTGGGCGCCTGGGTGGCTCAGTTGGTTAAGCGACTGCCTTCGGCTCAGGTCATGATCCTGGAGTCCTGGGATCGAGTCCCACATCGGGCTCTCTGCTCAGCAGGGAGTCTGCTTCTCCCCCTGACCCTCCCCACTCTCATGCTCTCTCTATCTCATTCTCTCTCTCAAATAAATAAATAAAATCTTTTAAAAAAAAAATATCCCCAGAGCTGCTTAGCAATACGAAATACAAGTGAAAGGATAACTAATTTTTTTCCTTTTTTTTTAATTAGAGCAAGAGAGGGGAATGGGCTGGGGGAGAGGGAGACAGAAAATCTTGGGGCTCAATCTCACGACCCTGAGATCATGACCTGAGCTGAAATCAAGAGTCAGACACTTAACTGAGCCACCCAGGCACCCCTAGAATTTATTTTTTTCCAGTAGTCCCCATGAAAGTTTTAGGACTGAGTTTTACTAGGTTGGCTTGAATATCCATCTCTAATTTAATTATCTTCACCAGGAAGATAAATATCAGATTCTTCAAGCCTGCGTCATATGTTTACCGTTGGAATAGTAAGGAGATAAGAGACAGTTCCCTTGGATGACATGGGAGATAGGTGGTTTTCCAGAAGAAAAGGATGGTGTAATTAAAAAAAAAAAATGTGGGGGGTGGAATGGGTTCTAGGAGATACCAACAACAGGTGTCTTCTAAAAGCTTATATTGTGGAGTCACATGCTGGATGTTAAGATTATAGGCACAGATCCATCTAATCCTTAATGTGTTTAGGTATTCATTCTTTTTTTAAAGGTTTTATTTATTTATTTATTTATTTATTTATTTATTTATTTTAGAGAGAGACAGAGAGAGAGAGAGTGCAAGCAGGGGGAGGGACTCAGGGAGAGGGAGAGAGAGAATCCTCAAGCAGACTCCTCAATGTGGGGCTTGATCCCACAACCCTGAGATCAAGACCTGAGCTGAAATCAAGAGTTGGACACCCAACCAACTGAGCCACCCAGGCGCCCCTATGTATTTCCTCTTAATGGAAGATTCTCAATACCTCTGAAGCCTATGAGAAAGGCAACAAACATCTTTGCTAGCATATGTATTGGACATTTTTCCCTTCTGGAAAGAGCATACCAATATTCCCTGTGCTACTCTCCAGCCGTCATCCTCAGTCACTGCAGTTCAGGAGAGGCCAATCCACCCAAAGCTTCAAGCATGAGGCTGTGACCTATACCCATCATATCCCCCTGGCCTCATGATTGGTTCTTTTTTTTTTTTAAGATTTTATTTATTATTTATTTATTTATTTATTTGTCAGAGAGAGAGCAAGAGAGCGCACAAGCTGGGGGAGTGGCAGGCAGAGGGAGAAGCAGACTCCCCGCCAAGCAAGGGGCCCAATGCAGGACTCAATCCCAGGACCCTGAGCCGAAGGCAGACGCTTAACCGACTGAGCCACCCAGTTGGGTGCCCCCTCATGATTAGTTCTGAGATGATTATGGGATTTGATTCTTACCTGAGTTATCACGTCCTGGGCATTAAAAAAAAAAAAAAAAAAAACCTATCAGAGGGAAAAAAAACAAAGCTCTTCTCTGACCAAGGTTGGTGAGAGGGCTGTTGGTTAGGAGATGTTAGAAGCCATCTCGCCACCTCAAGGATAGGGCTGGTCTGAAAATGATGCCAAACAGAAAAAACCAGAACTGAGAGATGGAGTTTGAGCCCTCAGACCCAGACGTACCCTATTTCCAATCAATCACATCATTTTTTTTCTTAAATTAAGCTAATTTGAAGTGGATTTCCTTGTCATTTGCAATTAAAAATTTAACACCTAACTACTGCTCTCTCGATTCCAATACCAGTTTTGCCCCTTTCATAAACCAGGTCATCTTGGGTAAATTGGTTAACCCTTCTGATCCTCCGTTGCTTTCTCTGTAGAGTGAAGACAATCTCCCTTGCAGGGTTTCCAGGATAGTAACTGAGGTCATAGCCAATGGGTACGGAGCATGGTTTCGGGAACGCCACATGCACATCATACATGTATGTTTTATTGGCGTTGGGAGAGCAGGAAAAGGAAAAACCAGAGGAAGAGGGACGAAAACCACACTTGGACGACGACCAGAGCCAAGAAAATATTTGATGCAAATAGGCTGGCTGGACACAGATAACAGGGAGGGTAGGGGATAATTGGAGAGCAAGTGCCCAATTCAAAAACATTCAAACTTTAACATTTAAAATTTCTCTGGGGAACAAACAAAATGAGGACGAGGGCTGCTAGTTCCCAAACCTTGAAAAGCAACTGACACGTGAATGCTTCCGAGGAGACCCCAGCTGTGAGCTAGGAGATGCGGTCACCTGGTTCTAGATATTTCCATGAATTACGGCTCTAGGGAAAGGAAGGTCCACGGTGCCTCCACCTCAACAGCCTGACTCTCCCAAAGCAAGGGAATCAAGGGGCCTTTGAGTCCAGGCTCTCCTTAATTCCAGAACCAAACATGGCCACTCTTTATTTTTAACCTTCCTTTCCCCTAGTCTATGCCTTCAAGCAGCTTTTCTGGGGAGAGAGTGTTTGCGCCCACACCGGCAAATCTGCGTGCCTGGCCACACGCCGGCTGCGACAGGGCTGTTGCCATGCCCACCCACCCCAGCACCTGGAACCCAGCCTTTAGAGGGCTTCACTTGAGAGCCACATGAACTGTAAGGAACTCAAGTCCCCAGGGGACCTGGCTGAGGGCAAGGTGCCCCTCACGCTTGCCCCCTCTTTTGGAAGGGGCATGCCTCCTCCTGGTTGGAGCATCTGCCACGGTAAAGAGAGTGGCCCTCCCGCGTGCCGACCCTCGTCCTGCTTATCCTTTGATCACATCCACTTTCCAGAGGCTAACAAACTTGCCTAGAGTCTCAAGGCGAATGGTGGCAGAGCCAGAATTTGAACCTTGGGGGTTGCAAATCCAGCACTCCAATGTGATAACCATAATGCCTACCAGGAGACAGAACTGACACAAATGTTTGGAGCCCACCTGACAACGGTATTTATCTCTAATTAGTAAAGAATCATCTGATCCATACATCAGTTTCCTCTCACTATGACTATTTTGCTGGTATTAAACACATCCACAAATTCTTTGGCATGGCATCCATCAAAAGGTAGAGGCCTGATCCCCCCTCCCTTTGAATATGGGCTGCTTCTAACAAATAGAATGTGGCAGAAATAATGCCTTGTGATTCCAAGGCTAGGTAAGAAAAAGCTACTGAGCTTCCACCTGGCTCCATGTCCTGGGATGTGTTGCTCATGGGCCCCAGCTACCATGCTGTGAGGACGCCCAGGCCACGCTGAGGCCACATGTGGTGCTCCTTCTGAGACTCCTGCTAAGGTCCCAGCCCACAGCCAGTATCGCCACATGGGTGGGGAAGCCTCTGGGATACAGGGAGCCCCAGTCACCAACTTACCAGGGAGGGACTTTGAACCACACAGCGGGTCCCAGGTCAGTTCCCAGAACCATGAGAGAGAGTAATAAATGACTGATATTAGGAACCGTTAGTGTGGATTAGTTCCTGTAAAGAAATGATCAATCTTTGGGTCCTGGCAAAAAAAAATAAAATAAAAAACAGAAATGAGCTGTTTGACTATTATGATTTGACTCCAAACTGAATAGATTCCAATCCTACTAAATCTCGTCTGGGCAACCCTCCACCAGCTTCTCTGACGGGGCTTTTAAATTTAAATAATTGGGATGAAGATGATGATGATGATGATGATGATTTGTGCTTTTTGAAAGCTCTATACATACAAACAGAGAGCTAAGGGCTTTACCTACATTCTTTCTTTCTTTCTTTCTTTTTTCTCAAAACACCTGCATGGTATCGTCAGCTTTTCAGATTTGGAATTGTGCTCAAGGAGTTCAGTTTCCAGAGGCACACAGCTGGGATGCAGCAAGACCAGGTTGTCATGGATTCTCAGGTCTGGCGTATATGCACTGAGCTCCTACTATGTGCCACACACTGTGCAGAGAGCCCAGATGAGGTGCATGCATGCGGACTCCACGGCAGCAGGCGTGTGATAAGGAAACAGACAAGCAAGCAAGTTGATGAATAACAGCACTGCCAACGGTGACCCTTGCTGGGAAGAGTAATGAGACTGGTAGGAGCCAAAGACCTGCTTCCGATCACTTCCAAGGAAGAGGCCTTTGAGTGACGTAATGTTGCCTCTGTGTCATGTGACCCTGGAGAAACAGCATCCCGGGCAGCAGAAACACCCAGAGGGGAGCCAGGGTTAGGCAAAGGACCTGGCACATTCAAGAAACAAAATACAGAAGCCAGCCTTGAAGAGAACAAGAAAAAGCAGATGAGGACAAAGAGGGAAGTGAGGCCAGTTCTCACACGGCCTTGTTGGCCAAGGTAAAGAATGGAGGTCAGGTGCAGCTGGATGGCTCAGGCAGTTAAGCGTCTGCCTTGGGCTCAGGTCATGATCCCAGGGTGCTGGGATCGAGCCCCGCATCAGGCTCCCTGCTCAGCGAGGAGTCTGCTTCTCTCTCTCCCTCTGCCCTTCCCCCCACTTGTGCTCTCTCTCCAATAAATTAAAAAAAAAAATCTTAAAAAAAAAAAAAGAATGTAGGTCTGTTCTATGAAACATGGGAAATTTGAAAGTTTTTGTTTTTTAATTGGGTAATGACATGATCTGGTTATCTTTTATTTATTTTTTTTAAAGATTTATTTATTTATTTGAGAGAGCGAGAATGAGAGAGAGTACATGAGAGGGGGGAGGGTCAGAGGGAGAAGCAGGCTCCTCGCTGAGCAGGGAGCCCGATGCGGGACTCAATCCCGGGACTCCAGGATCATGACCTGAGCTGAAGGCAGTCGCCCAACCAACTGAGCCACCCAGGCGCCCCTGGTTATCTTTTAAAAAGTGGCATTTCTGGGGCGCCTGGGTGGCTCAGTCATTAAGTGTCTGCCTTCGGCTCAGGTCATGGTCCCAGGGTCCTGGGATCGAGCCCCATGTTGGGCTCTCTGCTCCACGGGAAGCCTGCTTCTCCCTCTCC
>NW_027685774.1:0-367 GCF_054177405.1 Leptonychotes weddellii | reverse complement strand
CTCTGAAAAACAAACTGAGGGTTCTAGAGGGGAGGGGGGGTGGGAGGATGGGTTAGCCTAGTGACGGGTATTAAAGAGGGCACGTTCTGCATGGAGGACTGGGTGTTATATGTAAACAATGAATCATGGAACACTACACCAAAAACTAATGATGTGATGTATGGTGATTAACATAATAAAAAAGAAAAAAAGAAAACCTTGGGGAGTTCTATTCAGGCAACAACCTTAGAGGATTGAGCAAGAGGACTCAGACCGCCTTACACCTTCCACCACCCGGAATTCTCCTTCTCTAGTCCCCATAAGTGCCTTGTCTTGACCCCTTGCTAACTGACTTCTGTTTTTTGTATGGTCACTTGTTGGCACCTAT
>NW_027685773.1:0-367 GCF_054177405.1 Leptonychotes weddellii | reverse complement strand
TTCAGTTCTCTAATTATATAACAGATGAAGCACTTCAGAGATGATGTGAGAGCATTTGGGGAACTATTAGAAATAATGAAAGTTTCTCTGTTGAATTATCAAGGACTCCATTTAAACAGTTCATCAAATAAAGGCACTAGAAATGATGTTGAGGACAGGAAGGGGTGGGGCAGGGGGGCTCAGGGTCCTGGGTCTGACTCGCTGTGTGACTCTCCCTCAGCTCCTGACCCCGCCAGCCGAGATGTCCTGCCAGCAGAACCAGCAGCAGTGCCAGCCCCCTCCCAAGTGTCCCGCGCCCAAGTGCCCCCCAAAGTGCCCCCCCAAGTGCCCCCCAGTCTCTTCCTGCTGCGGCTCCAGCTCTGGGGGC
>NW_027685772.1:0-367 GCF_054177405.1 Leptonychotes weddellii | reverse complement strand
CAGTTCTACCTCCAAACCCCAGTGCATGGTGCATCATCCCCCCACAGAGGAATTCACCACTAGAAAACAGAAACTAGGGGCGCCTGGGTGGCTCAGTCATTAGGCGTCTGCCTTTGGCTCAGGTCATGGTCCAAGGGTCCTGGGATCGAGCCCCGCATCGGGCTCTCTGCTCCGCGGGAAGCCTGCTTCTCCCTCTCCCGCTCCCCCTGCTTGTGTTTCTTCTCTCGCTGTCTCTCTCTCTCTCTCTGTCAAATGAATAAATAAAATCTTTTTTTTTTTTTTTAAGATTTTATTTATTTATTTGAGACAGAGAGAATGAGAGAGACAGAGAGCACATGAGAGGGGGAAGGGTCAGAGGGAGAAGCAG
>NW_027685771.1:0-367 GCF_054177405.1 Leptonychotes weddellii | reverse complement strand
CCCCAAAAAACGTGTAGAGAAAGTCTTTGTGCAAGAGGGTGAAGAAGGTAAAGAAAATAGGATTGACATTCCTTGAGAGAAACCATAAATCCTACAGTTCCATGGAATGGAGCAGTTAATTTTGAAGACCAGGTCCTACGAAAAACAGTCCCTTAAACAACGATGGATTTCCTTTCTCCCTCAGTTTTTTTTCTGTTATCTCCAAAATACCATTAAAGATAACTGATAAGGTACTTCTTGAATTTCTACTACCCATAAAAGAATGCCTTAAAATAAACGGATTCAAAGACGAAAAAAATAAACAAAAACAAAAACAGGCCTCTGGGGGGCGGAGCAAGATGGCGGAGGAGTAGGAGACCTGGATTTC
>NW_027685770.1:0-367 GCF_054177405.1 Leptonychotes weddellii | reverse complement strand
TTAGATTTTAAACCAAAGACTGTAATAAGAGACGAGGAAGGACACCAAATCATACTTAAAGGGTCTACCCAACAAGAAGATCTAACAATTGTAAATATCTATGCCCCTAATATGGGAGCAGCCACTTATATAAGCCAATTAATACCAAAATCAAAGAAACACATAGACAATAATACAATAATAGTGGGGGACTTTAACATCCCCCTCACCGAAATGGACAGATCATCTAAGCAAAAGATCAACAAGGAAATAAAGGCTTTAAATGACACAATGGACTAAATGGACTTTACAGATACAGTCAGAACATTCCATCCCAAAGCAACAGAATACACATTCTTCTCTATTGCACATGGAACATTCTCCAGAA
>NW_027685769.1:0-367 GCF_054177405.1 Leptonychotes weddellii | reverse complement strand
CACCTATGAAATATCCACAGTAAATATCATCCTCAATGGGGAAAAACTGAAACCTTTTCCCCTAAGTTCAGGAACATGGCAGGGGTGTCCACTATCACCACTGCTATTCAACATAGTACTAGAAATCCTAACCTCAGCAATCAGACAACAAAAAGAAATAAAAGACATCAGGATAGGCAAAGAGGAAGTGAAACTCTCACTCTTCGGAGATGATATGATACTTTATGTGGAAAACCCAAAAGACTCCACCTCAAAACTGCTAGAACTCATACAGGAATTCAGTAAAGTGGCAGGTTATAAAATCAATGCCCAGAAATCAGTGGCATTCCTATACACCAACAAGAAGACAGAAGAAAGAGATATTAAG
>NW_027685768.1:0-367 GCF_054177405.1 Leptonychotes weddellii | reverse complement strand
TCCTTACATATGAGGTTAGGGGAAAGACTTAGAATCTGGGGAAAAAGGACACTGGCAGAATCAATGTGTGGTCAAGTCTCTTAAAACAATATGGCATGGCATCAAAGAGTGGGACAGTTTGGTTAGCTGATTGAGAACATAATAAGAACTGATCTTGATAATAAGATTAAAAACCCAATGTCAGCAGTAAAATCATCTTCACATGTGTAACCCTGACTCTTGATAAGAAGATAGAAGCCTAGTTGTCAGCAATAAACCTTCCTAAAGTATGGTTTTCATCAAACAAATGTCTCTTTTAAAGTCATACATACACAAACAAATAAACTTTAAAGGCCTTTTAGTTCCAAATTCACTAACATAAAATCAC
>NW_027685767.1:0-367 GCF_054177405.1 Leptonychotes weddellii | reverse complement strand
ACTGGGGAGGGTATGTGCTCTGGTAAGCGCTGTGAATTGTGCAAGACTGTTGAATCTCAGATCTGTACCTCTGAAACAAATAATGCAATATATGTTAAGGAAAAAAAAAAAAAGAAGAAGATAGCAGGAGGGGAAGAATGAAGCAGGGGGAAATCAGAGGGGGAGACGAACCAGGAGAGACGATGGACTCTGAAAAACAAACTGAGGGTTCCAGAGGGGAGGAGGGTTGGGAAATGGGTTAGCCTGGTGATAGGTATTAAAGAGGGCACGTACTGAACAGAGCACTGGGTGTTATACACAAACAATGAATCATGGAACACTACATCAAAAACTAATGATGCAATGTATGGTGATTAACATAACAATA
>NW_027685766.1:0-367 GCF_054177405.1 Leptonychotes weddellii | reverse complement strand
TCTGTGCTCGGCAGGGAGTCTGCTTGAAGATTCTCTCCCTCTGCCCCTCACCCCACGTGCCCATGCACATGCTCGCTCTCTCTTTCTCTCTTTCACATAAATAAATAAATCTTAAAAAAATATATATGGCCTTTTTCTCTGTTTTTCTGTACTGGTTCAGGTTTTCTTTGTGGTCAAATAGACTATTTTTGCAGCAGTTCTGGAGACCTATGAATAGGATGTATGTTTTCTGTTCACAGAAGTAAGAATCTTCACTATTAAATCAAACTTATTGATTACTCCTGTATATTGTTACTTTTTACTTACTGGGCCTAATTCTGAGAGTTGTGTGTTGAAGTCTCACTGTAAACGCATTGTTATCCAAGTC
>NW_027685765.1:0-367 GCF_054177405.1 Leptonychotes weddellii | reverse complement strand
CCAGAGTGTCTGATTCTTGATTTCAGCTCAGGTTGTGATCTCGGGGTCGTGGAATCAAGTCCTGTGTGGGGCCCCGCCCTCAGTGGGAAGTTTGTTTGAGATTCTCCCTCTCTTTCTGCCCCCCTCCCATTGCTCTCTCTGTCTCTCTCTCGAATAAATAAGCAAATCTTTTTTTTTTTTTTTTTTTAAGTCTTTATGGTGTGCTTTTTTAAAAAACTCTTCAGTGGGTCCAGATGGCTGGAACAAGGAGGCAGCAACTCACTGCTTCTGCTTCTGGACATACTGTTTGGGTGGGCTCAGTGTCACTGGGCACCTCTGTATTTCATCACAACCAAAGTGTGGGAAAGAAAAGCCTGGCTCTAAAGAA
>NW_027685764.1:0-7164 GCF_054177405.1 Leptonychotes weddellii | reverse complement strand
GATGGGTATTAAAGAGGGCATGTACTGAATGGAGCACTGGGTGTTATACACAAACAATGAATCATGGAACACTACAACCAAAACTAATGATGTAATGTATGGTGATTAACAAAACAATATAAAAAAAACAAAATTGAAGAAAAAAAATATAAAGAAATACATGGGAATGATAAACATCCAATTTATAGTAGTAGCTCTCTCTGAGAAAAAATGAGGGACAGGCCACCAAAGAGAGAACACAAGGTGTTTGAAATGTTTTGGTAATATTTTATGGCTTAAGCTCAATATTAAATATTCTGGTGTTCATTGTATTATTTTTTATACATTTTCAAAATATGTTAAATATTTTTTTGAAAATTTCTTTTTAAAAAAGGAAAAGAAGCAGGTAAAACAGACTGACAGAGTTTCAAAAGGTAGTCAGATAAATAAGAGAGAGGTCTTATAGAATCAAAAAATAAAAGAGAAAAGAAAATTTCAGATCTAAGGGTCAATAATGTCAAATAACAGAGATGATAGTAATGAAGTCACCAAAATTAAGAATTGGGAAATCATTTCAGTGGAGTGGTGGCAGTGGAAGCCTAATTACAACAGGTCAAAGAAAGAGTAGGGAGCAAACTACATACTGTACTAATAAGAACTTCCTTCTACAGATCTAGAAATGCTGTATGAATGATCACAGAACAAGTTTACATACTAGTGGAGCTCAAAAAAAGAAAAATTCCCAGGTGGCAGAAGCTAAGTTGTAGGATAATGAGCTATTGTCTTATTAGTATAGAGAGTCTCAAGACACAGATATACACCCTATTAGGAAATAAGGTTAATGTCTACACATGGGCCTCTTAAGATAAAAGCTTTAAGCAAAACTACAGAATAAAGCTGGTACAGGGAAAAGGGAGACTCATTTGTACACAGAAATAACAAAGTAATCTGTTTATATAGGAGACTTCAGGATTAAAAAAAAAAAACCTGTGAGAAATCAAAATAGCAGGTGCGAAAGATGGATAGCCTGAATTTAAAATAAGTATGCTGCATAGGAAATACGAAGCAGGGAAATTAATATAAATTTTGTTCCAAGATCAGTGAAATTCTAGACATCTATAAAATGTAAATATAAATCTTCTTTCTAAAGACTTTTCTAAATTTCAGAGCACATGGATGCCAACAATAAAAAAAAAATTTCTGATAGCTCACAATAAAAATAGAAACATATGAAAAGAATGGCCCACTCTGATGTACTCAGAAAACAGGATAATTGATTCTAAATATATGGAGGAAATAGAACATAAATTATGAAATAAATATAATTAAAAGATAAAAGAGAAAGAAACATACAAACTATGAAAAAGAATACAATAAGAAAAAGGAAAACAAGAACAGATAGATTCATAACATCCAAACAGAATTTTGGAAATTAAAACATATTGTCATCGGTGGCACCTGGGTGGCACCTGGGTAGTGCAGGCAGGTTGAACATCTGTCCAACTCTTGGTTTCAGCTCAGGTCATGATCTCAGGGTCATGGGATCAAGGCCCACATAGGTCTCCGAGCTAGGCACAGAGTCTACATGGGATTATCTCTCCCTCTCTCTCTGCCCCTCCACACTACCCACTTGCACTCTATCTCTAAAATAAATAAATAAATCTTTAAAAAAATATATATTGTCACCATAATAAAAAAGCCAATAGACAGGTAAGTAATGAATTAGAAAAAGCTAAAGAGAAATTTGAAATCAGGGAGGGAGACAAACCATGAGAGACTCTGGAATCAAATTGAGGGTTATAGAAGGGAGGGGGCTGGGGGGATGGGGTAATTGGGTGATGGGTATTAAGGAGGGCATGTGTTGTGATGAGCAATGGATGTTATATGAAACTAATGAATCACTTTACACTACATCAGAAACTAATGATGTACTATATGTTGGCTAGCTGAACATAATAATAATTTTAAAAAAGAAATTTAAAAACCGGAAAATAATTTGAAAAACAGCCTACCAAAATATAGCATTGAGAAGTGGAAAGATAAAAAATTTGAAAGAGAATTTAAAATGCATGGAACACAAAATGAAAACATAATCTCAGGAAACAAACTGAGGGTTGCTGGAGTGGTGGGGGGTGGGAGGGATGGGGTGGCTGGGTGATAGACATTGGGGAGGGTATGTGCTATGGTGAGCGCTGTGAATTGTGTAAGACCCTTGAATCACAGACCTGTACCTCTGAAACAAATAATACATTATATGTTACGAAAAAAAAAGAAGATAGGAGGAAGGGAAGAATGAAGGGGGGGAAATCGGAGGGGGAGACGAACCATGAGAGATTATGGACTCTGAAAAACAAACTGAGGGTTCTAGAGGGGAGGGAGGTGGGGGGATGGGTTGGCCTGGTGGTGGGTATTAAGGAGGGCACGTTCTGCATGGAGCCCTGGGTGTTATGCGCAAACAATGAATGGTGATTAACATAACATAATAAAAACATAATAAAAAAAAAAGTTCCAGAGGGGAAAAAAAAAAGGGAAAGAAATGATATCCAAAATGACAGTGACTAGAAATTTCCAAAAATTATTAAAAAAACCCCAAACCCTCAAATTGAAGTGTGCCAGCTCCCAAACATGATTCCAATGATAATGATAATTACAACAACAATAATAGTAACTGTTATTATTAAGTGAAATTTAGTGAAACTTTAGAAAACTAAATCAAAAGAGAAAAATCAAACCATAAATAAGGAGGGAGAAGAGATTACCTAGAAAGGAATAATACCTAAATGACAACATACTTTTTGGTAGCAACAGAGGCCAGAAGACAGTGGAATTATACCTTCCGAATGCTGAAGGACAGTAACTGTCAACCTAAAATGCTACTGAGCCCTGGGTGTTATATGCAACTAATGAATCATTGAACACTACATCAGAAACTAATGATGTACTATACAGTGGCTAACTGAATATAATAAAAAAAATTTTAAAAAAATAAATAAATACTAAAAAAAATCCTAAAATGCTACAACCAGCTAAACTAAAAGAGAGAGTGAAACAGACATTTTAAAACAAAAACTTAGCTTAGCACTTACAAATCCTTCCAGAAAGAGCTGTAACAGGCATACTTTAGCATAAAGGGAAACTGAACTTACAAGAAGAGCTTGAGATGCAATAATACAAATATATAAAATGTCTTGATACCAAAAAATCTACAGAATGAAGACCAATTTCCTTAAATTATTAAACAATAAAAAATAATCAAATTAATCCATTACCCTTATAAAAACAAAGAAAACTTCTAAATAACTCCTGTGCCAAAGTAGAAACCATAAAAATATTTAAAATATTCATCATATCTGAATTCCATTAAAAATAAAATGGGAAAATATGGAGGTGCATCTATGGCTACAATTAAAATGAAATTCAGATCTTTAATGGTATGTATTAGAAAAAAATTTAAAAGCTTAAAAATGTAATGAGATTTTAAAATTTTGTTACATGTATATATGTACCTAAATGATATATTTATTAGTTTTATTGTTTTGAGTCTTATTTAAATTGTATTTTAGTGTATATAGCATAAAAGATAAAGTAATAATAAAAACAAAAATCAGAATATGGTAGGCATGTGGATTAACCATGTTTTTCAGCTTCTGTATCTGATATTTTGTCATCATAGGGTTGTTCTGACTAGAGAGGAACTACCTGCATCAGGGTGAGCAGATTCCTAGAGATAGCAAGCAACTACCCAGTTAGCACGGCTCTCATCAACAAACTAACCAATCGAAAGCCCATACCTCACGCTGCCGCCAAATGCCTGCTTTGTCGTGGACTAGCACTTGTGAGAAACTAACTTCCTTCCCTAATCAATCTTGGGTCAGATATTAGACAACTAGGGATAGCTCCTATATCGCTGAGCACACTGAAATTACTCTAATCATCCAGTCTGAAATCTGGTCAGCCCACTTACAGTGCTTTGCCCATTCCTTCCCAAGAAAACCACAATAAAGTCTTACCCACAATTCTCCTCACTGTCTCTCTCTGCCTATGACCGACCCTGGTGTTCTCTCTTGTGACCCTGTGTAGCATGGCATGCTGCCCTCCTCTTGTGAACTGTGAGGAATAAACTGTATTTTTTACTTTCTTTTTTTTTTTTTTTAAAGATTTTATTTATTTATTTGAGAGAGAGAGCATGAGCAGGGGGAAGAGACAGAGGGAGAGGGAGAAACAGACTCCCCGGCGAGCAGGGAGCCCGATGCGGGACCCGATCCCAAGACCCTGAGATCATGACCTGAGCCAAAGGCAGACGCTCAACCGACTGAGCCACCCAGGCATCCCTAAACTGTATTTTTTAAAAGGTTTTATTTATTTATTTGACAGAGAGAGAGCACAAGCAGGGGGAGAGGCAGAGGGAGAGAGAGAAACAGACTCCCCGCTGAGCAGCAAGCCCTATGTGGGGCTTGATCCCAGGACTCTGGGATCATGACATGAGCTGAAGGCAGATGGTCAGCTGACTGAGCCACCCAGATGCCCCAATAAACTGTATTTTTAATGGGAATCATTTCCTAATCTGTTGGCCTCACTATGCCCAAATGAAACTTGGATACATTTTAAACAGGATAGAGGGAGTGACATCACCAAGATGGTAAAGTAGCAGACACCAGCCTCTCTTCCCCCACAAAGATCAGCAATTAGAGAGCTATCCACAAATAAGAACAGTCCTGGGAGAACTCAGGAGTACAGTTCAACAAAACAGTGGAACAAAAGACCTGAACATAACTACACAAAATGGGAATGAATAGTGTGATTTGAACCGCATCACCCCATTTCTAGACCAACACTGCTCACCACTAAGAGGGAACTCCCCAGGTAAAAAGAGTTTCCCTTCTCAAAAAAAGGGAGAACAGGGTGAGTGACCAGCTTCCCCAGTCTTTTGGGGCACTGCACAAAGGGTCTGCTTTGGTTTCACCCCACCCAGAGACTTACAAATCTGTCACCTACAGGAATGGCTAGCAACAAGGAAGATGAGAAGGGGCTACCAATATCACCAGGCAGCAAGAGCAAGGGCAAGTTCCCAATGAGCCGCTCTGCAGAAGGCCCCAGCAACTTTCTCCACTAAAGAAACCAGTGGCCTGTACAGTTGTCAAGAACCACCTACAGAGGGGCGCCTGGGTGGCTCAGTCATTAAACGTCTGCCTTCGGCTGGGGTCATGGTCCCGGGGTCCTGGGATCAAGCCCCACATCGGGCTCCCTCTTCCACTCCCCCTGCTTGTGTTCCTGCTCTCGCTATCTCTCTCTGTGTCAAATAAACAAATAAAATCTAAAAAAAAAAAAAAAAAACCACCTACAGATTTCACCACTTTTCACCCCACAGTATTCACATTCCCAGACACCAGCTGCCGAAGTCCCTCCCTGCTTCCTCCTGTCCTGTGCCTTCCAGAGCCCAGAATCCAGCCAAGGCCTTTGCAGCTACATGAGTGCAAGATGCCAGCCTAGACACCCACAGCTGACTCCCACGATGATGTTTGGGCTTGAGGCTAATCCCTTCAGCTGTGTACCTGCACACCACTGACCTAACACCTGTCACCAGTCTCTACTGCTGTGTGCATGCCAGAGGCAAGATCCTGCAGCTATAAAAGTGCATACTAACAGCCAAGGCCCCCACAGCTAGTCATGAGCCCAGATTCGGCCCTCTCTCCAGGCCGTAGTCTATACCAGTAGGCTCACCCACAGCTAATTGCACAGCTGTTGCACACCCCTAGTCTGACCTCCCTCACCAGCCTCCACAGCAGCATGCGTGCCTGTTTGCAGATTGCAGCCACAGGAGTGCATGCTGACAGCCAGAGCCTGACAGCTGTTTGTGGGCCTAGCAATGGCCCTGACTCCTGTCACTGGCCTGTGCTGCTGGACTTCCTGGCAATTAACCCCTCTAGCCATGCACCTGCACCCTGCCGTCCCAACTCCTGTCACTAGCCTCCATTGCTGTGCACGTGCTGAAGGCAAAACCCTGCAGCTATAGGAGTGCATGCCAATAGCCAGGGCCCCAGAACTAACAGTGTAGCCAAGTTGACCCTGACCCTTGCTACACAACGTGTGTGTGTCTGCAAGCAGCCCACGCCACTGCACAGATACCTGCAGCTGGCCCTGCAGCCAAAGTGTGCACATGACCGGTTCTGCTCACCACTGCTACCTGCCCTGGTCCCTAGCTGCTGGACCTGGAAGCACTGCTGAAGACCCCAACAGACACTGCAGCCATTGTGGAATCCCTGCAGTGCTTGCCAAAGACCATGCAATAGTCAATGCTGTGGACCTCAGCAGCCTGAGTCGATGAGACATCACACCCCCTGGAACCAGAGCCACCCACCACATACTCCTGAACTTGGCATCCTGCACTAGTAGACCTGGTCTACTAGTCCTTCCTTACCGAAGTCTTGAAGAAGTCACTCCTTCAAACACACAGATGCCTATGCAAGGCTACAGAAATCACAAAGAATCAGAAAAACATGATGCTACTAAAGAAACATAATAAACTTCCAGTAACTAACCCCCCCAAAATGGAGATATATGAATTTCCCAAGAAAGAATTCAAAATAATTATTCTAAATATACTCAGAGATCTATGAGAACACAGATAAACAATTTAACAAAATCAAGCCTACAACACAAAAACAAAATGAGAAGTCCAACAAAGAGACAGAAAACATGATAAAGCACCAAAAGGAAATTTTGGTGCTGAAGAATACAATGACTGAAAAATTCAATAGAGAACTATAAATTATAAGTAAAGAAGGGGACAATGAAACTGATACCACAGCAACACAAAATATTACCATATTATGATACTACAAAAAAAGCAACTAAAGGCAAATATCTCTGATGATCATAGGTACAAAAGCCCTCAACAAAATACTAGCAAACTGAATTCAACAGCATTTAAAAGGATCATAGTCCATGATCAATTGAATTTATCCCTCGGGATTCAAAGATAGTTCAGTATACACCAATCAGTAAATGTGATATACCACATTAATAGAATGAAAACAAAATCATAATGATCATCTCAATATGCAGAAAACTCATTTGACAAAAATCAACATAATAAAAATGTCATGATAAAAATTCTCAACATACAGTAACAGTCACCTTACAGGCAATACAATGGCACTAAATTCCTATCTTTCAATAGTTACC
>NW_027685763.1:0-367 GCF_054177405.1 Leptonychotes weddellii | reverse complement strand
GAAAAAAAAAAAAGGCACCAGGAACTGAAAGGAACAAGAGCTGAAATAAGAAAGTCAGACCTGATCGATCTCTTTTCTTAAAGTAGTGCATCTAGGTAAGACCAGAAAGAGAAAAACCCTTGTAGTAGTCAAACAGGAAAATCCATAGAAAGGCTTCATAGTCAAACGGAGCACTATGTTACAGTCCTTTATCTTTATGATAAAAATACTTTCCCTCGATTCACCTTCAGGTTTCCAGACAGATTAGAGGGGCAGAGAGGAACGTCACTTTGCTTAAAGGAAAGTATTCACCTCGGCTGTCTTGGGGGAGAAAAGGGCTCTTAGTTTTCTGAAGTTTGTGGTCTGTGCCCCGTGTCTTGAGACTTCA
>NW_027685762.1:0-367 GCF_054177405.1 Leptonychotes weddellii | reverse complement strand
TTTTTTTTGCCTATGGATGTCTAATTGCTCCAGAACCATTTGTTGAAAAGTCTCTTTCCTCCACTGACTTACTTTTGACCTTGGTCAAAAATCAGTTGAACATATTTGGATCTATTTCTGGGTCCTCTATTATGCTCCATTGATCCATGTGTCTGGTGCTCTGCCAGGACCACACAATTCTGATTACTAGAGCTACATAGGAAGGCTTAATATCAGGTAGAGTGATTCCTCCCACCTAATTCTTCCTTGCCAAGATCGTTTTAACTATTCTAGGTCTTGCACCTTTCCCTATAAACTTTAGAATAAGCCTGTCTATGTTTATTAAAAATGTTTCTAGGACTTTGATAGACACTGAATTAAACTTATA
>NW_027685761.1:0-367 GCF_054177405.1 Leptonychotes weddellii | reverse complement strand
TAGACAAAAGTATGGGGCTCTTTGTAATTAGTAGCGTTTCTTTTTAGGATGGAAGCTTGTTCTAATGTTTCCTCATCTTTGCACCTTGGTTCCTCTCCCTGTCAGGTTCTTTCCTCATCTTAGCAGTTGATGCTTGCCATCCACCTTCTCCTTTTCCTCCTCCCTCTCCTCCTTTCCCTCTTCTTCTTCTTCTTCTTCTCAGTTTTTATTGAGAAATAACTGACATACATCATTGTATAAGTTTAAGGTGTACAATCATGGTTTAATTTACATATGTTGTGAACTGGTTACTGCCATAGGGTCAGTTAACATCCATCTTCTCATAAGGATACAATGAAAAGAAAAGAAAGAAGAAAAGAAAAAAGGG
>NW_027685760.1:0-367 GCF_054177405.1 Leptonychotes weddellii | reverse complement strand
TTTTTTTTTTTTTTTGAAACAGCTTCAGAAGAACAGGTATTATTTTTTCTTTAAATGTTTGGTAGATTTACACTGGGAAGCCATCTGGCCCTGGATTCTTGTTTTTGGGGAGTTTTTTGATTACTGCTTAAATTTCCTTGCTGGTTATGGGTGGGTTCAGGTTTTCTATTTCTTCCTGGTTCAGTTTTTTTTTTTTAAAGATTTTATTTATTTATTTGAGAGAGAGAGAATGAGAGACAGAGAGCATGAGAGGGAGGAGGGTCAGAGGGAGAAGCAGACTCCCTGCCGAGCAGGGAGCCCGATGTGGGACTCGATCCCGGGACTCCAGGATCATGACCTGAGCCGAAGGCAGTCGCTTAACCAACTG
>NW_027685759.1:0-367 GCF_054177405.1 Leptonychotes weddellii | reverse complement strand
ATTTTTATTCCTACATCTAACACGGAGCCTACACATAATGTTTTCAAGAAACTTTTATTAAGTAAATGAAAAAATGCATTTAAAACAACCTAAAGACAGGCAGCACAACCAAGTAGCAAATTAAAAATAAACAAGAAATACACCAAAGAAAAAACAAAAAGGTAATATAGAGTCAGAGTGAAAGTTGTGCATTAACTGCGGTGATCGACCTAGGGTCCAGATGGCTGAGCTCCCAGGTAAATGGTCTTGTTCCTATAACAGCCTGACACTTGAACCCTTTTCTCTCCATCTTCCATGAAAATACTGTCTTTTGGCAAAACATTTCAGAGATGCCATTGTCTTTTATTTATTTATTTATTTTTTTAAA
>NW_027685758.1:0-367 GCF_054177405.1 Leptonychotes weddellii | reverse complement strand
TTTGCAATCCGTCCTTGAAAGAGCCACAATCAGATCAAAAACAAACAAAAATCCTTAAAGCCTTTAGATATGCTCATTGAAGCTGCTGATGTGTCATAAACCTTGACATATCATGCATATCCCAAGAGTCTGCAAATAACTGAGCATCCGGAAATCTAATCTCTTATCCTCAAAAGAAAACAGTAGAGCCAAACTTTAGAAAGACTATCCTTTTCTCATTTTCAATTGGGGAAATACACTACAGGATCGTGCTCTAAAAAGTTTGAAGTTGGTACCTCATTAGCTCCATTCTCTCCTTCAGTGGCAATATATCTCCCTCTTGTGGATTTCTGGGATATTTCCACCCAGGAGAGTCCTTTCTAACTTA
>NW_027685757.1:0-367 GCF_054177405.1 Leptonychotes weddellii | reverse complement strand
CCCCTCCCCTGCACCGTCTATCCTCCTGAATATCGCCTCGGATTCACTTCTCCGCACGTCCTACCTTCCAGAAAGTGGTCCCTTTTGTGATGAGAGAGTTGTTGCTATTCTTTTCTTCGATCTCCTGTTGAGTTTGTAGGTGTTCAGAATGGTTTGATCCCTATCCAGCTGAATTCCTGAGAGGAGACGAAATCCAGGTCTCCTACTCCTCCGCCATCTTGCTCCGCCCCGAGGAAAAAGCCCCTTTAAAGTAGAAGGGAAACAGGCCAACTTCATTTTGCCAGCTATCATGGGAGGAAAAGAAATCTCCGAGGAGATGGTTCCTAGAAGGACCCCAAAAGAGGGGGTGTCTTTCTGGACTCAAGGC
>NW_027685756.1:0-367 GCF_054177405.1 Leptonychotes weddellii | reverse complement strand
ATTTTCAAATATTCTTGGATTCTTAGAGCCTAACACAGTGCCTGGCATGTGCAGGCCTTTTGTGAGCATTTATTGGTGCTAAAGCAACCAGTTCCTTTGGTTAAAAATCTACCCAAGTATTTAATTGGTTAGATATAGATCTGTGCTATCAGCCCTCATGCACATTAAAACCATCTCGGTGATTTGAAAAATGCCAGTTTGTAGGCCCCACTGTAGGACAATTTAGTCAAAACCCCAGAGGGGTGGGACCCAGGCATTTCGTCGTATTTAAAAGATTTCCAGGTGATTCTAATAGGTACTGGGGCTGAGAACCACTCATGCAGGTCACATTGTTTTTTTGCAATTTATTTTAATGTTTACCTGATTA
>NW_027685755.1:0-367 GCF_054177405.1 Leptonychotes weddellii | reverse complement strand
GCACGTACTGCATGGAGCACTGGGTGTTATACGAAAACAATGGATCGTGGATCACTACATCAAAAACTAATGATGTATTGTATGGTGACTAACATAACATAATAAAATAAAAAACTACAAAATAAATAAATAAATAAATACTCCTTTGGTACCAACTAAAAAAAAAAAAAAGAAAGAAATGGAGGATAGGATGTTGAAAAATACCTAGTCAGAGGAACAAAAAGAAAAAAGAATGAAAAAGAGTGAAGAAAACCCATGGGAATTACAGGGCACAATGAAAAGAAACAATATTTGCATTATGGGATTTCTAAAGGAGAAGAGAGAGAGAAAATATATTTAAAGCAACAATGGCTGAATCCTTCCCAAA
>NW_027685754.1:0-367 GCF_054177405.1 Leptonychotes weddellii | reverse complement strand
TCAACATTTATTTTAATCACAAGATACATTTCAAGCCTATAATATTCTTAGTTTAAACTGGAAAATTGGCCCAAATCATTCAGGTGTTGTTTTTTTTAGGCTGACTGTTACATATCTTGCACATAGTTCCATACCCATACATTCTTGTGGGATGGATTACACCACCAACTATTGATCAAAACTTTCTCGGGCGCCTGGGTGGCTCAGTTGGTTAAGCAACTGCCTTCGGCTCAGGTCATGGTCCTGGAGTCCCGGGATCGAGTCCTGTGTCGGGCTCCCCGCTCAGCGGGGAGTCTGCTTCTCCCTCTGACCCTCCCCCCTCTCAGGCTCTCTCTATCTCATTCTATCTCTCAAATAAATAAATAAA
>NW_027685753.1:0-7164 GCF_054177405.1 Leptonychotes weddellii | reverse complement strand
CACAAGCCAGGGGGAAGGGGCAGAGGGAGAAGCAGACTCCCAGCTGAGCAGGGAGCCCGATGCGGGGCTCGATCCCAGGACCCTGGGATCATGACCTGAGCCCAAGGCAGACGCTTAACCGACTGAGCCACCCAGGCGCCCCTTACTGCTTTCTTCTAGGGTGTGCCGTCCGTGTCTCCCCTTTGCTTTGGCCATTGGGAATGCTGCGTAACTACTGGTGTGTTTACTACTTGGGGGATTTGCTGTTTAAACAAAACCTTTGTGTCCTCCCAAGAGTTTGGCCTCCTGGCTGGCAGCTGGGGCCAGAGGCTGCCTCTCAGCCCCTCTCCAGCTCCCCAAGACAGAGGGACGACCCTGAGGGGCCAAGGAAGCTGCTGGAAGTTCAGGATTTGGCCTCCTCGGAGCCTTGCTGCCACCGCACAGTAAGAAGCAAAAGCAGCAAATGAATGCGTACAAACCCCATCGCTCTGGCTCCACAGGGCAGGAAAAAGGCGATACCATGAGGTTCCACATACTTCACCACCCAACAGAGCTGCAGCAGCTGCCGGCGCGCTGTAAGGGAGCACTCCAACGAACAGATCCTGTCGGGGGGCAGAGCATGCGTGGAGGTTGTGAAACCCTGGGTCTTGCCTCAAAATGAGGATCAAGGAAATGCTCGAGCAGGGTGTGGTGGGGCCCTTTGACAACCTCCAGCCTGCCGCTGTCTGTCTGGCCCTGATCCAGGGCCAGCCTCGCCCTAATCCAGGGCCTACGGTCTAAAGCCCCGAGCCATCTACTTGATCTTTTTCATTTCTGCCTAGTCCAGGCTGAGTTCCCCTAGCCATTGCTCCGGGCAAATGAAGGAGCCCTGGGAGAACCAGAAAGGCACCTTGCATTTCCTCCTGGCTGATTCACCTGCAACAGGTAGTTCGGATTGTATGACACATACATGTACTTGTTGCCATGCAGGGTGCTCCTGGGGGAGGAGGGGCTTCTCCTAGCCTCTTTTGCCTCAGTCCCTAAGGTCACCTGTCCCAAGTTCCTGGATGGATGTGCCGGAGAGGGAACCTGAGAGGCCTCAGTGTGGGAGGTCAGCAAGATGGGGTAGAAGGGTCGAGAGTCAGAAGGCACGGGTTCCTGTCCTGACTCCACTGAAGTGGCCTGTGACCTTGGGGAAGTGTCACGGGCCATGTTCCTAGGGAAACAGAGCGTGAGACAGAGCCTTGCGGGTTTCTTGGGGAGCTCTCTCAGGGTCAACACCTACAGGGAATGAAGAAAGCAGGACTGAACAGAGGAGGAAGCTGAACTGCAATGCGGCCACAACAAAAGCCTCAGCCGATCCCACAGGGAGCTCTGGAGCCAGCGTGGCCCCGCAGAGCTGTCCTAAGTTGTGGTAAAGGGGCTGGTGTTTCATGCTCCTGCACTGACCCGTCACCTGCGATGGGTGCGCGACTTTGGGCAAGGTGGGTCTCTTCGGCCAAGGGCCACTGCTGGCGGGGGGCTCAGCTGTACGCTGAGGATCGTCAACATTCCCCCCTACAGCGGGGGAGATGGGGGCTTCAGCTCTAAAGGGTGGGGGTGCAGCTGGGCAGTGCCCCACAGCATCCGTTCAGGGAGTCACTTCCTCTCCCCGGGCCCGTTTTCCCATCTGTCACATGGGTGCTGAGGATGAGCTCTAGGGTCCCTTTCAGCTCCAGGGCTCTCTGATTCCACCAACCCCCCCCCCTCGGCTCTTACCACCACCTCCTGTTCTCTTAAGCTACACCCAATTTAACATCCCACCCCCTCTTCCATTTTTGCAGGGACTCCTCATTGGCTATGGCAAAGTACAAATTCCTTAGGTGACTTTCAAGGCCCTCCACCATCTAGCCCCGACCTATCCCCTCAGTCTCCTTCCTCATTATTTACTCTCCATGGCGAACATTTTGTTTCTATCATGTTTTCCTAGAAAACATCCTCCCCTCCTTGCCTCTGCTCTTTCGGTAAGGACGAGTCCTTCATGCATTCATGAACAAAGCCAGTAAAAGGGCTTTGGAGCCAGAGCTGGAACCCGGGACCAATTCCCATCAGTTGTGAGACCTTAGGCAGGTCACTTAGGCTCGCTGAGGTTCAGTTTCCTCGTGTGAAAAAAGTGGGGATGACTTTTTTAAATGATTTCTTTTCATATGGTTGTCGCGAGAAACAAATAAGGTAACATATGAAAAGGGCCTAGTGCGAATCTTAGCATAACTCATAAATGTTAGTTCTCTTCCCTCTTCCCTTTGTTGAACTGGCTGAACCTAAACAACATCATCCAATAATTAGTTCCAAAAATAGGTAGAATATACAAATGCTGTAAATAATTTGGTATTTTTCTCGCTAATCCTTAAGAAAAACCAAGTCACTCAGAATTTTTAACTTGATGCCCAAATAAATCCTCAGTCTCTGCTCAGGCTGATCCTTGGTCTGCATCTCTCTCAGTGGCTAAGGCCTCTCTGCCTCAGGCACGAGAACACAGAAGTCTTCTTATTTCCTTGACCAAGAAGTGTCAGTCAGCATCACCTGGGAACTTGCTGGAAAGGCACATTCTCAGCCACCACCATCTGGGACCTACTGACCAGAAGCTCTGGGGATCTTGGCCAGCCATCTAGATTTTACCAAGCACCCCTTGCCCCAGGTGACTCTGACGCATGCTCAGTTTGGGAGCTACCTCTGCTCTAAAGCATGGGGCTCATAATGGGCCACATGTCCTGGGGTTTACTGGTGCTTCAGTTTCTTCCATCACCCAGGAAGAGGGAGGTATGACAGCAGGTGTTAGATGACTTCAGTAGAGACAAAACCTTTGACAGGATGTCCCAGGTATAACTTACGCTCTTTAGCCACTGTGGGTGTCCCAGGAGTAGGTGCTGAGCTCTGCCCAAGGCCTGGCCGCATTGACCGAGAAACTCCTCCAGGTCATGCGGTGCAGTCCCTGCCTCTGCACAAGTCCTCCCAGGACCAGAGACTCCTGACCTTCAAGCCTACTCAGCACAGCCCCTAAAGCAGTGGTTCTCAATGTGTGGTGTCCATTACTACTGATCTCAGAGAAATAGGAAGGATTATAAGGAATACTATGAACAACCGTATGCCAGTAAATTAGATGACTTAGGTGAAATGGACAAATTTGTAGAAAAACACAAACTACTGCAACGGATTCAAGAAGAAAGAGGTAATGTGAATAGACCTATAACAAGTGAACAGATTTAAGAGATTGGATTAGTCATTCAAAAACCACCCATAAAGGAAAGCCTAGTAAGAGATGGTTTCAATGGTGAATTCTATTCAATATTTACCGAAGAATTAACACTAATTCTTCACAAGCTTCCAAAAACAGAAGAGGAGAGAGCACTAGCCAGTTCCATCTATGAGGCCAGCATTACACTGATAACCAAAATCAAAAGCAACACAAGGAAACTATAGACCACTATTTTGTATGAATGTGGATGCAAAAATATGTAACAAAATACTAGCAAAATGAATCCAGTGAAATGTAAAAAGAATTAGATATTATGGCCAAGTGGGATTTACTCCAGGAATGTAAGATTAATTTAATATCTGAACATCAATTAATGTAATAAACCGTATCAATAGAAATAAAAAACAAAAACCAAATGATCATTTCAGTGGACAAAGACAAAGCATTTGAAAAAAATCCAACACCTTTTCATGATAAAAACACTCAACAAACTAAGAAAAGAGAATCTTCCTCAACCCAAATAAGAGCGTCTAAAAATCACCCACAGCTAACAACATGTTTAGTGATAAAAGACTGATACTTTCTGGAACAGAAAGATCCGGAACAAGGATGTCCACTCTTTTTCTTTTTTTTTTAAAGATTTTATTTATTTATTTGAGAGAGAGAGAAAGTGAGAGAGAGCATGAGAGGGGAGAGGGTCAGAGGGAGAAGTAGACTCCCCACTGAGCGGGGAGCCCGATGTGGGACTCGATCCTGGGACTCCAGGATCACGACCTGAGCTGAAGGCAGTTGCTTAACCAACTGAGCCACCCAGGCACCCCAAGGATGTCCACTCTTATCATGACTATTCAACATTGTGCTGGAGGTTCTGGCCAAGGCAAATAGGTAAGAAACAGAAACAAAAGACATTCAGATTGGAAAGTGGTAAAAAACCACCTCTATTTGTAGATGACATGATCTTACATGTAGAAAACTAACGAACACACACACACACCACTATTATATTTAATAAATGAAGCCAGTAAAGTGGCAGGATACAAGATCAATATATATAAATCAATTTCTGTACACTTATAAAAACAATCTGAAAGTAAAATTAAGAAAACTCATTTACAGTAACATTAAAAAATAAAATATTTGGGAATAAATTTAATAAAAAGTAAAAAACTTACTCTCTGAACATTACAAGACATTGTTGAAAGATATTTGAAAAGCTCTAAATAAATAAAATCATAAGTAAATAAATAAAATCACAAGAGTTGGAGAGGATGCAGAGAAAAAGGAACCTTTGTACGCTGTTGGTGGGAATGTAAATTGGTACAGCCACTGTGGAAAAACACTATGGAGGTTCCTCAAAAAATTAAAAAATAGAAATACTATATGATCCAATAATTCTACTACTAGGTATTTACCCAAAGAAAGGGAAAACACTAATTTGAAAAGATACATGCGCCCCTATGTTTATTGCAGTATAATTTACAATAGCCAAATTATGGAAGCAACATAGTATCCATTGATAGATGAATGGATGAGAAAGATGTGATATATATATATATCTCTACACACACACACACGCACACACACACACACACAATGGAGTGTTACACAGCCATAAAAAAGGATGAGACTGTGCCATTTGCAACAACATGGATAGACCTAAAGGGTATTCTGCTGAGTGAAATAAGTCAGACTGAGAAAGACAAATACCATGTGATTTCACTCATATGTGGAATTTTAAAAAACATAACATAATAAAATTTAAAAGAGTTTAAAAAAATAAAATAAAATAAAAATAAAAAAACAAATGAATAAACAAAATGAAAAGCAGAATCAGACTTATAAATACAGAAGACAAACTGATGGTTGTCAGGGGAGCGGGGGAGGTCAGACAAAATGGGTGAAGGGGAGTGCGAGATGCAGGTTTCCAGTTATGGAATGAATAAGTCAGGAGAATAAAAGGTACAGCATAGAGAAGATGGTCAATGATAGTGTAGTAGTGTTATCTGGTGACAGACGGTAGCTACACTTGTGAGCGCAGCATAATGTATAGGAAAGTTGGATCCCTATGTTGTATACCCGAAATGAATTTAACATTGTGTGTCAACTATACTCAAATAAAAAAAACAATTGTAAAGCTCTAAATGAGGAGCAAAATATCCCATGATCGTGGATTAGAAGACTTAATGTTAAGATGGCAATGCTCCCCAAATTGATCCACAGATTCAAGACAATCCCTATCAGAATCCCAGCTGACTTCTTTGTGACATTGGCAAGTTGGTTTTAAAATTCATCTGTAATTGCCAGGGACCCAGAATGGCCGAAACACACTTGAAAGGGAAAACAAAAGAGGAGGACTCCCACTTCCTGATCTCAAAGTGTGGGCCTCAGACCAACAGCGTCAGTGACACGAGGAAACATGTTAGAAACACAGATTCTCAGGCCCACCCCAGACCTGTGACAGGTGATTCTGATACAGGCTCAAGGCTGAGAATCACCACTGGCCTAGACTGCAAACCAGACTAACTCTGCAGGATGAGCTGAATTTGCTTTTTCAACTTCCCCATTCTCTGGATACCTCTTTCTTTTATACTACACAGAGGACAAAAAGAAAGATGAAACCAAATTGATGGAGAAGGATATATGAAACCCTGTTTCCTAATTAGAAGGAACTCCCTTTCCACTTTACTCTTGGGATTTCCTTTTCTGACCAGTCATTTCGAATGGGACCTGTGGCTGGTCTAACTTGATTTCCATTTAGTACTTATTTCTCCAATGGCTTGCTGCTACTGGTAAAACCTTTGGCACACAAAGCAGAGCATTTGGAATACAACATGAATAAACCATTTGAACAGAGATTTCGTTTCATTACAGCCACTGGCTTGGTGTGTTTTACAGCTCTCATTTCAGTTCCAGTTGTGAAGACTCAGGGAAGGCAAACAGATTTCAGAAAATAAAGAAAGAAAATAAAGGGCAGGGGGAGGGGGAGAGATATACTCCCCACCTGGCAGATCAAGGCCAGAGAGCTAAATTAACCAGACAGTTTTACAGCAAGGGGAAATAATTAAGCTGTGGAGCCCTCACCAGGGAAGGAGGGGGCTGGGGGCACGGCCGGGCTGGCTGACGGCCTGGACAGGACAGGCAGGGGCCAGAGGGAGCTCGGAGGGAGAATCCCAGAGGGCAAATCAGGGCCAGGGGCTCAGGCCTAAGGGCCAGGGGTATGGATTACCAAAGGACTTTCCTCTCCAGCCAGAGGGATGGCTCCATGAAAGGATCACCGAGAGGGGGGTCAGCACTCACCCTGTGTACCTGCCAGTGTGAGAGAGATGACAGGGACGAAGTGTGGAATGAGCCCCCTGCCTCCCTCCCAGCACCCCCAGGCCTCCCCCGTGCCCTACCAGACCTCCACGCGGCTCAGTCCCTTTCCCCAGGTAGTGGACAAGACTGCTTCCCTCCAGCTCATGCCAGGCATAAGGGCTTCTTACAGAAAGCCACTCTCCCTTCTGGACTTCATTGGCTTTCTCCTTCTTTCTCTTCCTGGGGCCTTACCAGGAGCCTGAGTGGACCTGCCCTAGGCCTGGCGCCTTGGTCAGCACAGAGTGTGCGTGATTGATGATTTCCATGTTCCCATCCTGACAAATGTGGGCCACCTGCCTCCTGGCTCCTACCTGGCAAGAATCCCAGAGAATCTCAGGGGGGAAGGAGAGGGAAGCTTCAGCTCCCTGGAGGGATGGGATGGAAGCACCTCTGGTGGGGGTGGGGGTGCCCCCCAGATGAGGCAAGAGTGTGCTGTTAGCTCACCCCAAGCTGACTCTCTGCGGGAGTGATCTTGATGCTAGCTGGCCACAGGACCAGTCTTCAGCTGTGAGTCAAGGCGATGTAGTCCCTGGGTATGCGGGATTCAGAGGGAAGAAGGCACTTGTCGAACTTATGCACAAAAGTCTAGCTGAGTAGCTTGTTAGCTCACCCAGGTA
>NW_027685752.1:0-367 GCF_054177405.1 Leptonychotes weddellii | reverse complement strand
AAAGAAATAGCGCTCATTATAAAAGTTCTGCACAATAATCAAATCCCTAAATGAACTCAAAGCCATTCATAAAAGTGTGGCTTTCCTCCATTTTACGTTCCGGGTGAGGGAGGTTGGGGATCGCCGGTTTAAGGAACTTGAACTCTCTGGTCCCAGATCCTTCCGTCAGACACACCTCGTACTGGTAGCTGTGCGACAGCGTCCCCGCGCCGCTGACGTCCACCAGGTGGCCCGCAAAGGGGCCCTCGGGCACCGAGCAGCCGCCCCCCGACGCCGCCCGGCTCCTCCTGCCCAGCCGCACCGCCACGAAGCCCAGCACCGACAACAGGAAGAGCGACGACACCGACGCCAAGGCCACCACCAGGTA
>NW_027685751.1:0-367 GCF_054177405.1 Leptonychotes weddellii | reverse complement strand
GAGAGGAGATGGCTTGTCTCTGCTTCACGATGGCTGGTTACCTCAGCTGAAAGATTGAGGGCTGGGGGCTAGACTCACCGAAGGCTCATTCTCTCACAGGTCTGTCTTCCGGTTGTTTGAGACCCTAACTGGGCTGTTGACTGCAACATCTGTATGTGACCTCTTCGTGTGGCCTGGGCTTCCTCACAGTATGGGTGGTGGAGGGACCCGAAAAATCAGCACACAGGGAAACTAAATTATTAATCAGAATAATGCTTAGTTTTGTTTTTTTTTTTTTTTAAAGATTTTATTTATTTATTTGAGAGAGAGAGTGAGAGAGAGAAAGAGCACAAGAGGGGGGAGCAGGAGAGGGAGAAGCAGACTCCCC
>NW_027685750.1:0-367 GCF_054177405.1 Leptonychotes weddellii | reverse complement strand
AAAAAAAAATAGACATAATAGCTGCCCTCTAGATTGAAGTGTAGACTTTAATCCAGTGAGGGGCAAGGGATAATTAGAAATAAATAAATAAATGTGTGTATGTCAAATTAAAAGTTCCAGGAAGAAAAATAAATGACATGAAACATTTAGGAGGTATGGCAGGTATCATTGAAAAGAAGAGTGTCAGGCCAGGCCTCTATGGCAAATTGCCAGGAGCAGAGACCTAAAGAGAGGGAAGAGAACTGAATATGACTATTAATCAAAGGCCCTAAGGCAGGAACAGCTGGGGCCTGGGGAGCTTTCAGACAGAATCAGTGGGACGAGGCCCTGTGGTCCTCTAAATGTGGTGGAACTTGAATTCAAAGAC
>NW_027685749.1:0-367 GCF_054177405.1 Leptonychotes weddellii | reverse complement strand
CCCCGGATCCTGCTCATGCTCTCTCTCATGCTCTTTGTCTCTTAAGAGGAATAAATAAAATCTTTTAAAAAAGAAAGAAAGAAAAGAAAAGCATACGCGCTCCCTTTCACCTTGTAGGATGAGGCAGCGGAGATGCATCATCATCCCAGCGGTAGGTGCACGACGTTTGTCAAGCACATAGAATACTATTCAGAAGGCGACCCCCGGGGCTCGTCCCCGGGGGAGACGTGCGCTTTGGGGACCGGAGCTCATAAAGCGAAGGATGCGCAGCACGACTGAACCCCCAGGGAAGGGGTGGGGGGACGGTAATTCACGGAGGTGCCAACAGGTGCAGGTGGCCCAGCCCAGCAGGAGAGGCATGGTGCGT
>NW_027685748.1:0-367 GCF_054177405.1 Leptonychotes weddellii | reverse complement strand
ATTTTTATTCCTACATCTAACACGGAGCCTACACATAATGTTTTCAAGAAACTTTTATTAAGTAAATGAAAAAATGCATTTAAAACAACCTAAAGACAGGCAGCACAACCAAGTAGCAAATTAAAAATAAACAAGAAATACACCAAAGAAAAAACAAAAAGGTAATATAGAGTCAGAGTGAAAGTTGTGCATTAACTGCAGTGATCGACCTAGGGTCCAGATGGCTGAGCTCCCAGGTAAATGGTCTTGTTCCTATAACAGCCTGACACTTGAACCCTTTTCTCTCCATCTTCCATGAAAATACTGTCTTTTGGCAAAACATTTCAGAGATGCCATTGTCTTTTATTTATTTATTTATTTTTTTAAA
>NW_027685747.1:0-367 GCF_054177405.1 Leptonychotes weddellii | reverse complement strand
AAAAAAAATTTAAAGTACAATATGTATTTTAATGCCAGTTTTAAGTGAGATTTTACACCTTTTTAAGCTTATCAATGTGTGAGCCCCAACTTCCCTTTGAAGAGGTGGTCCAAAGCTGATGATAGAAACAATGCAGAATGACAAAATTTTTTGTCTCTTCTTCCCCTTTAATTTCTCATTCATTTTCCCTTCAGCGTTTCTAGCCCTCTTTTCAAAGCATCCAAAGATTATTTCATGTTCATTAATCAGATCATTCCACTGCCTGATTTATCTGACAAAACAAGTTTTTTCCAAATACCTAAACTAAATTTATCCGTTTCCAATTCTGGCCAATTACTCCTTCTCTTAGCACCACAGTCCAGCACAC
>NW_027685746.1:0-367 GCF_054177405.1 Leptonychotes weddellii | reverse complement strand
TTTGCAATCCGTCCTTGAAAGAGCCACAATCAGATCAAAAACAAACAAAAATCCTTAAAGCCTTTAGATATGCTCATTGAAGCTGCTGATGTGTCATAAACCTTGACATATCATGCATATCCCAAGAGTCTGCAAATAACTGAGCATCCGGAAATCTAATCTCTTATTCTCAAAAGAAAACAGTAGAGCCAAACTTTAGAAAGACTATCCTTTTCTCATTTTCAATTGGGGAAATACACTACAGGATCGTGCTCTAAAAAGTTTGAAGTTGGTACCTCATTAGCTCCATTCTCTCCTTCAGTGGCAATATATCTCCCTCTTGTGGATTTCTGGGATATTTCCACCCAGGAGAGTCCTTTCTAACTTA
>NW_027685745.1:0-367 GCF_054177405.1 Leptonychotes weddellii | reverse complement strand
ATGAAAGTTTCCTTCTGTGATGAGAAGTGCGCAGTGGAGACCAGTCTTCTGTGGTGGGTAACGCCCTTATCATCACAGCTTTGGTTTAGGGATGTCCCCTCTCTCTGGACTATTTTGTGAAGAGCTAGGGCAGCTGGAAGGGCAGTGGGCCCCAGGGCCGTGGTCTGTGGCTCGTGAGGGCCGGGGGTACGGAGGAGAGAATGGCCGTGAGCAGGGCAGGTAGGGCACAGCCGGGGCTGGGAAGCAGGGCCCACGGCGGAGCGAGAGGAACGCTGGACCGGTGGCCAGAACTCTGCCGTCAGGAGAGACGTGCCGTGTGCAGAGACTGAGCCGGAGAGAGCAGGAACGCCGGGAAGGCCTGGCATCA
>NW_027685744.1:0-367 GCF_054177405.1 Leptonychotes weddellii | reverse complement strand
ATTTGAAATTTTAAAAATAATGAGCAAAGGAGCCAGTATATTTTATAATTATCAAAATAATTATTATAAAATTATTAGTACATAAAATTAATACATGAAATAATTATTGGTACAACAAGTTGATAACTAAAACTCCTGGATAATCTCAACATTAAAGGTATGGGAAGACTCGGGCGCCTGGGTGGCTCAGTTGGTTAAGCGACTGCCTTCGGCTCAGGTCATGATCCTGGAGTCCCGGGATCGAGTCCCGCATCGGGCTCCCTGCTCGGCAGGGAGTCTGCTTCTCCCTCTGACCCTCCTCCCTCTCATGCTCTCTGTCTCTCATTCTCTCTGTCTCAAATAAATAAATAAAATCTTTAAAAAAAAA
>NW_027685743.1:0-367 GCF_054177405.1 Leptonychotes weddellii | reverse complement strand
CAGAAAGAAATCAGTCAGTAATTCTACACGCTCAAAAACCAAATGATCCCATAGCAGAGGAGAACTATGAATCAGAGACAGCTTAGCCCTTGCAGTAATGTGTCAGAATTCTTTGATGGTGATGAAATCTCAGAACATTTATTATCTTCCTTATGTCAGCACTTCTTCCTCAGTGCCTGAGCTGTTGGCCCTGTATGCCTGGTACATACACCTGGAAAGCAGGTGAGCCTTAGCCTCAGACTTCCCCTAGCTCATTTTTTACATCTCTTCTTCCTTCCCTGGACTTTCCCCTCCAGAAACCATGGTACACCAACAGTACTATACCCGGGATAGTGGTAGGCACTCCAATATCAGAGGGGTGCTGGGA
>NW_027685742.1:0-7165 GCF_054177405.1 Leptonychotes weddellii | reverse complement strand
ATAGATAGATAGATAGATAGATAGATAGATAGATAGATACAAGTATATGTATGTGCGCATATACATATATGTGTGTCGAGACATACACACAAATCTATAAATTTTATGTATTTATATCAATCATATAACATTAATATAGAATATTTAAATATAATAGTATAATATATAATTATACATAATAATATAATATAATTAATATAATCATATAATAACAGAACATATGTAATATGTAATGTGTAATATATGCAAAATGATATAATTAATGTAATTATAATATATGTGATATGTTATATTTAATATGTGTGTATATATACATACGTAAAACAGGAGAATTTCTGTGTTTGTCTGGTTTAGAAGAAGAAGTTCCAACTTGGGGAAAGGGTATATACATTCCTGTTCTCTGACATGCTTAAACTTAGGGAGGTACTTAGAGAAGTCTTCCCTCTTCTAGTTGTAGCATGGCTCTTAGTCCCTCCATACCGGCATCAGGGTCTCAAACGGAGCACTTTGTAGGATCTGTAAATATTCATACAGCAGTTTGGACCAAGCAGGCCGGCAGGGCTTTGAAACTTGTTCACAAGCCAGTCCCTACTTATCCCCCACTGGTATAAGATGGTGGGGCTTACTGGTTTCCTTCTTCATCCTCTGAATGCCCTTTCCTACTTGTCTCTCGCTTTCAGATTTGGGACAAATTGCCTAATGGTGTGAGCTCTTTCTCTGCAAGCAAACCTCAAAGTGCAGTCTTGCATAAGCTCGGAGTCCAGGAGAAATGTGTTCTAGCATGTCTTGGGCCCATCTCTGCTTCTTCAGCGCAACTGAGGAAGTAAGTGTAAACACAGATAACTGATTTCTTCACTCAGGCCTATCCCTACCACCCTCTCCAGCCAGAGCAAACGTGTATTCACAGGCCAGAAGGCCAGCAAGAGCTACAGTTTTCTGACTGGATCATAAAGAGTGAACATTGTCTGATCTTGAACACCCAGTGCCACTAGTTAAACTAAAACACCTTTCCACAAGATACTTAGTTCCAATGCTCAAGCTACTTATTTTTCTCATGCCCCCATCCCCATCCACCCTTCTATTTCACAACTTATTTTCTCTCTTCAAACCTCCAACACTGCCTCTCCCATCCTCACTCTGAGCTGATGACCTCCCTTTCTAGTTCATTGAGAACACTGCAATAGGAGTCAACCCGAATCAACAAGTCCAAAATTGAGCTCCCCCATCTTCCCCTATGAACCTTCTTCAGCTGCAGTATTTTCCATTGCAGGGTAATGGCAACCCTATTCAATCAGTTGTTGTGCCATAGACTTGAGAGTGATCCCTCACTATGCTGCTGGACTCACCCCTCATTTTCAACCTGTCAGGAGAGCCCGTGAGGTCTTTGGAACAAAATATGCCCAGAATCTGACCACTTCTCACCACCTCCACTGCTAACATCCTGTGACAAGCCGCCATCGGTCCCCGCGCCGCACCGCCCCCCCCCAACGCAGCATACTGAAACTGTTTCCTGACTTCTTTCTCTGCTTTACCCTCCCGCCCGCCACCCGCCACCCCCCTCCAAACTGGCCCACTGATAGTCAATCCGGCAGCCAGAATAATGCTATTACAACATATAATCAGATCATATAATGCCTCTGCTTAAAACCAACAGCTTTCATTGCCCTCAGGGTAGAGTAAGAGTCCTTAGAATTGCCTACAAGGCCATACGTGATGTGTCCACTAGTTACCTCTCTTACCTTATCTCGTAGTGCTCTCCTCCTTTCTCATTCCCCTTTGGCCACAGTGACCTTCTTACTGCTCCTAAAGAAGCGGCTTGGGCACCATCTATCTGTTCTTTCAGCCTGGAGCATCCTTTCCCCCAGATGTCTGCATGACTCCTTCCCTCAACTCTTCTATGTCTTTGATTAAATGTCACCTTTCAGTGTGGCTTACCCCTAAACATCCTATTGCAAATGCCCCTCCCCACCACACATACAATTCCCCTTTACCTTGTCTTATTTTGTTCTTTCAACACGTTATGTAATTTACTTCCTTATTATGATTGTCTGCTCGTCTCTGCCCACTAGAAGGCAAGCTCTTCAAAGCCAGGGTGGTGGTTGTGGCTGTTGTTTAGTATGTGTGTCTGATTGTTCACTGATTTGTCTCAAGAGTGACTGGCATGGAGGAGGTGCTCAATGAATGTTCGTTGCACGAATAAATATCTATTACCAACATCCTCCGCGTTTACTCAATTTCTTTTTTTAATCCGGGGAACAACGAGAGGGAGATGTTAATGTCCCCCACAAAATTATGTTTCCCTCAGTTTCCCCTTATGGTTGCACCATCATCAACGAAATCCCAAGACAAAGAAAAATATTTCCAACACATGTAACAGGCAAAGGGTAAATAACTCTACGGAACAGAAGCAGATGATAAATGGCGCACCAAACGGCGGAACAGACAAGCGAAGCAAACACAGTAGGGCACTCATGAATAAATGAACAGTGTTCACAAACAGTTTGGTAGTGGTGGTGAGGGTAAGGAAACAAACTACTTTTGCTCAACTGTACCCACACTGAGAGTGTTGTAAAAAATATCTCCATGAATGTCGTTGTTGTACCTGGTGTTAGGAAAATGTTGAAGAGGAAGTTCACTCATTACACAGCAACCTCCCTAGGATGACTTATGGGAGAAACCTACCTCAGGGAAAAGCATGGTCATTCCTTCTGTGCGGTCATGCAGGTTTGACCTCAGGGATACCGTGACTCCTGCTGGCGATCACGGTTCCCTCTTTCCATTTAGGCAGCTTGAAAACGTAGATCGACATCTCCGGCCAACTGGCAGTAAATGTGTAGGACCTCATGGCATGTGCTTTGTGTTCAGATCAGTCATCTGATTAGACTTTCACATTTTAATTTGGCCTTGATTTCCTCACCCAATATATCTATTAAAACTCTGATTCTCTTTGGCATTGATGTACTTTGTAAGCTGTGTGATTCCTCAGCTCAAAGCCTGCCAATGGCTTCTGATCTCACCCAGAGTAAAAGCCCAGTCCTTGGCCTGGAAAGACTCTACCAGATTTAATTCCTGGCTAACTCTCTGGCCTCCTCTTCCCTTCACTCACTCTACCCTAGTCAAACTGGAGCCAGCTTATGCTTTTAATAAAATCTTCTGTTTCTGGGGTGATTGAACCCCATGATGTGTGACCACAGCCGTAGACTTTTTTTTTTTTTTTAACCCAGCTTTTGATGGCGAAGCATGATGGCTCTCCAAGCCTGCTTATGCCTTGTTCATGCTAACATTTGAATGAAGCTTATCTGTCAGTCATATCCTATATATCTATCTATATCTAAATTACATGTTATGCATTTCTGCAGATCTTCACAAGTGCTTTAACGTGTATATATATATATATATACACGTTATATATATAGAAGATATAGATATAGATATATATAGATCGCTACACTTTCCACCAATAGCGTCGCTGGTGTACCTGTCTGGTCAATGCTAAATTCTTGTTCTACAGCTCACCCTCTGAGAAGAAATACGGTCACCAGCCACCACCGAGACCGTTAGATTGATGATGACAACTACCTTCCATCTTAGCGCATCCACATTGCCTGCCAGAAAAAGAAACTCTGAGCCTATTTACTGGGGCCTCACTAGAAAACAACAATCATCATCCTTATGGTCATTTATCTCTGGCTTTTTCTGTCCATGTGAATCCACCGAACTTCCAAGGCTCCCTCCTCCAGCCCATCCGGTACGACCGTCCCCTCCCTACTTGGATAATTTCCCACAACGTGCACTGCTAACCCAGGATGGGGAAGTGGAGTATATGCAATACAAGAGAGGCTAGACTTTCGGGGCACCTGGGTGGCTCAGTCGGTTAAGCGGCTGCCTTCGGCTCAGGTCATGATCCCAGAGTCCTGGGATCCAGCCCCGCATCGGGCTCCCTGCTCAGCGGGAAGCCTGCTTCTCCCTCTCCCACTCCCCCTGCTTGTGTTCCCGCCGTCGCTGTCTCTGTCTCTGTCAAATAAATAAATAAAATCTTAAAAAAAAAAAAAAAAGAGAGAGAGAGAGAGGCTAGACTTTCAATGGCACTGTGGCACTTCCAATAGGTCAAAACATTCTAATGAGCGAATCCTTGGAAATCCAGGCCTCTGGAAATCCATGGTATGGGATTTCATCAATTTGGAGGTGCACAGGAAAGCCAGTGGGGCACAAATAGTTTGAGGGTCATGAATTATTACGTGACGGTTCAGGGTCAAGGCCCAGAGGTTTCTCTCTCTTGCTTCCTTTCACCTCAGGGAATGGCCTCAGGCAATGCCTCTGGAGCTAGTTCACTCAGTCTTCTCTGACCAGCAGTGCCAGCCCTTCCTTCCAGATCTTGTTCTTGTGTTGAACCCACCATGTGGACTTGACATCCTCACCAGAGAAAACTTGGAAAGTTGGGGAAAGTTAGCAGAATGAATTAAAAGATCAACCATAATTCCACAACCAATGTATAATCACTCTTTGTTCTTAATTTACTCCCCACTGGTCTCTTTCCTATGGGAGTAAGATAATGTAGACTGTAACCCACTACCATGAGATTCAGTGGTGTCCCCTGCTGCACTCCAGACATTGCTGAGCACGTGTGAAGATCTGCAGAAATGGCCTTCCTGCCCCCTGCCCACACACCCATCCTTCATGGGAAAAAGACACTTACCCCAACATTAGTCAGGCAATAAAAAAAAAAAAAATTTTTTTTAATTATTTATTTTTTTAAAGTTTTCATTTAAATTCCGGTGAGTGGACATGCAGTGTAATACTAGTTTCAGGTGTCCAATATTGTGGTTCAGCCCTCTCATACAACACCCAGTGCTCATCACAACAAGTGCCCTCGTTAATACCCATCACTCATATTTTTTTTTTAAAGATTTTTATTTATTTATTTGACAGAGAGATAGAAGAGCGCAAGCAGAGGGAGTGGCAGAGGGAGAGGGAGAAGCAGGCTCTGCACTGAGCAGGAACCCGATGCGGGACTCGATCCCAGGACCCTGAGATCATGACCTGAGCCGAAGGCAGACGCTTAACCATCTGAGCCACCCAGGCGCCCTACCCATCACTCATTTAACCCACCCACCCCCACACCCCCCACCTCCCTTCTGGTAGCCATCAGCTTGTTCTTTACAGTTAAGAGTCTGTTTTTCGGTTAGGCAATAAAAACAAACAAAAAAAATTTAGTCACAGTGAGATATCATTTCTTTTTCTATCAGAGGACTATTTGGTTTAGGGACGGAAAAGGATACTAGGAAATGACATCCTAAGGAAGAGAGAACCAGGAAGTCCGGCCTGGGCCACTAACAGCACTGTGGCTGTTTGAGGGAAGTGGTGCTATGCCTTACTCAGGTTTGTCCCCTGGCCCAGTTCCCATGGGATCAACTAGGAATCCAATGAGGGGCTGAGAGTAAAAACTGAAAGAGTTGTTTCCATAATAAGAGTTATGAAGCAGTGCCAATCACTCAGCACAGGCCAAACGGCTCCCTTTCATGGTGGGTGACCACCATGTGCAACTGGTGGGCCTCTGGTCAGACCACAGGATGCCCCTGTGCCAGCAAGCCCCACAGGAGCCATTCTCAGAGAAATCTGCTGGTGATACCTGGGTCCAGAGCCCCAGAATCTTTTGTAGATGTGGCTGAATAAAAACAGGGTTAACACCAGGTCAGCAGAACAGGCTCATCACCAATCTCATCCCTGCCTCTTCTCTGGATGCTCCAGAACTCCTAGCAAGCTCTGCATCCACGTATTCAGCCGCTCCAGCCAGGGTGTGTGATGGCCACCGAGGTTATCACCAGGCTTGGGCATGGACAGGCTTGATGGTATATCCTGACATAAGATTCCTTATCCTCACCCAAGAATGGAATGGAATGGAATGAAATGGAATGACAAAGGAGATCTGAAACATGGGCATGGGGCAGGCTTCAGAGGGCTCTGAGTAAAGAATTGATCCAAGTCCTAAATGACCAAATTGTTCTGATCATTTAGGGAAACACATACACACACACACACACACACACACACACACACACACACACAACTGAAACAAAAACTTTACCACATTTCTAGCTGAGAAAATTTAGAGATGGGGCTTGGATTATCAAGTGGTAATACCGTTAGAAACTGTTTTATGTTTCTATAAAAAATGTTCTGTGATTATAAGAAAGCAAAAAAGGAAAGAAGGAGCAGAGGTAGAGGAGCAGAGAGAGGGAGGGAGGAGGGAGAGAGAAACAGAGAGACAGAGACACACACACAGAGGATACAGACAAAGGAAGGAAAGAAGGGAAAGAGAAAAAAGTGACTATGTATAGAGACCAGCCATGGGCTTAGTTCAGTTTTCTTTTTGAAACCCATGGCTGCTGCCTCTAAAGCCCAAAGTCCTGATGATAACATTCTGGTATTGTGCTTGCTTAGTGAAGCTTTCAGAGCTTCCCTTGAGGAAAAGTTATGACCCACTGCAGCAAGACAGGCATGACTGGGGTCTACGCCCAACCAATGTGACAGCCCTAGTTCACCGTAGCACCAGGAAGTTGCAGCTAGACCCACAAGTACCATGCCTAACTTGTGCCTATTTCTCCCCTTCATTGCCCCAGGCTTCCCTCTCTGGTAGCAGGTGTGGAACAAAGGAAACTTTGCCGAGAAAAAAAAAAAAAAAAGAATCTCAGAGCGTCAGTCTGAGCTATGTCTGGAAAGTCCATGGCATTCTGAATGATTAAGAATTTCCTGAGCATTTACTAGGCTCCAGGCCTTGTGCTAAGAGTTCCTATGTTCACTCATTATGTAATGCCATCATCAAAACAACCAAGCGAAGCAAGTGTGACTATTACCTCCACTTTTTTTAATTTAATTTTATTATGTTATGTCAATCACCATACATTACATCATTAGTTTTTGAGGTAGTGTTCCATGATTCATTGTTTGCGTATAACACCCAGTGCTTCATTCAATACGTGCCCTCTTTAATACCCACCACCAGGCTAACCCATCCCCCCACCCCCCTCCCCCCTAGAACCCTCAGTTTGTTTCTCAGAGTCCATAGTCTCTCATGGTTCATCTCCTCCTCCGATTTCCCCCTCTTCATTTTTCCCTTCCTACTATTTCTCCTTCTTCTTCTCCTCCTCCTCCTCCTCCTCCTTCT
>NW_027685741.1:0-367 GCF_054177405.1 Leptonychotes weddellii | reverse complement strand
AAGGCTAAATGAATATTCTCCCCAATACCTGCCACCCCAGTCTTAATCAGTGGTGGAAGAACAGCCTCAGAACTCTTTGTGTCAGTTGACCATTTAAGCTTAATAGTAAAAGACTGGTTAATGATAACAATGCATCATAAAACCTTTGGAGAGAAAGGTTTTGTGGACTATTTGCTTATTTTGTGTGTGTGTGTGTGTGTGTGTGCGCATGTGTGTAGCAGTTTTAAGTTACTAGTTTTTAAAATCAGTACTTTTTAATGGAGACAACTTGACCAAAAATCTGTCACAGAATTTTGAGACCCATTACAACAGAAGTGTAATGGGGGAAGGGGAAGAAAATTTAATAAACTAATGTAACATAGAAATT
>NW_027685740.1:0-367 GCF_054177405.1 Leptonychotes weddellii | reverse complement strand
GAAAAAAAAAAAAGGCACCAGGAACTGAAAGGAACAAGAGCTGAAATAAGAAAGTCAGACCTGATCGATCTCTTTTCTTAAAGTAGTGCATCTAGGTAAGACCAGAAAGAGAAAAACCCTTGTAGTAGTCAAACAGGAAAATCCATAGAAAGGCTTCATAGTCAAACAGAGCACTATGTTACAGTCCTTTATCTTTATGATAAAAATACTTTCCCTCGATTCACCTTCAGGTTTCCAGACAGATTAGAGGGGCAGAGAGGAACGTCACTTTGCTTAAAGGAAAGTATTCACCTCGGCTGTCTTGGGGGAGAAAAGGGCTCTTAGTTTTCTGAAGTTTGTGGTCTGTGCCCCGTGTCTTGAGACTTCA
>NW_027685739.1:0-367 GCF_054177405.1 Leptonychotes weddellii | reverse complement strand
ACAGACACATAGATCAACAGAACAGAGTAGAGAGCCTAAAAATGGACCCTCAATTCTATGGTCAACTAATCTTTGACAAAGCAGGAAAGAATGTTCAATGGAAAAAAGACAGTCTCTTCAACAAATGGTGTTGGGAAAATTGGACAGCCACATGAAGAAGAATGAAACTGGGGGCGCCTGGGTGGCTCAGTTGGTTAAGTGACTGCCTTCGGCTCAGGTCATGATCCTGGAGTCCCGGGATCGAGTCCCGCATCGGGCTCCCTGCTCGGCAGGGAGTCTGCTTCTCCCTCTGACCCTCCTCCCTCTCATGCTCTCTGTCTCTCATTCTCTCTGTCTCAAATAAATAAATAAAATCTTTAAAAAAAAA
>NW_027685738.1:0-367 GCF_054177405.1 Leptonychotes weddellii | reverse complement strand
GTCAGCAGCAGCAGGGGAGAGAAGAGGAGGAAAAAGGCAGCAGTGGCATCCGGAAGACCCGGGAGACTGAGCGGCTGCGGCGCCAGCTGCTGGAGGTGTTCTGGGGCCAGGATCACAAGGTGGACTTCATCCTGCAGCGGGAGCCCTACTGCCGGGACATCAACCAGCTCTCCGAGGCCCTGCTGAGTCTCAACTTCTGAGCCTCCCCTGCCTGACTGCCTGCCTGCCACCCGGTCAGCTTCAGCCTGGCCCAGCTCAGCTCTTTCTGTGAGGGTCCTTGTGCTGCTCAGACCCTGACCTAGACTCACTCTGAGTTGGTGGGACTTGATCTCATCTTGAGTCAGGACCTCAGATAGCTCTCAAGAGG
>NW_027685737.1:0-367 GCF_054177405.1 Leptonychotes weddellii | reverse complement strand
TTCAGTTCTCTAATTATATAACAGATGAAGCACTTCAGAGATGATGTGAGAGCATTTGGGGAACTATTAGAAATAATGAAAGTTTCTCTGTTGAATTATCAAGGACTCCATTTAAACAGTTCATCAAATAAAGGCACTAGAAATGATGTTGAGGACAGGAAGGGGTGGGGCAGGGGGGCTCAGGGTCCTGGGTCTGACTTGCTGTGTGACTCTCCCTCAGCTCCTGACCCCGCCAGCCGAGATGTCCTGCCAGCAGAACCAGCAGCAGTGCCAGCCCCCTCCCAAGTGTCCCGCGCCCAAGTGCCCCCCAAAGTGCCCCCCCAAGTGCCCCCCAGTCTCTTCCTGCTGCGGCTCCAGCTCTGGGGGC
>NW_027685736.1:0-367 GCF_054177405.1 Leptonychotes weddellii | reverse complement strand
TCTGTGCTCGGCAGGGAGTCTGCTTGAAGATTCTCTCCCTCTGCCCCTCACCCCACGTGCCCATGCACATGCTCGCTCTCTCTTTCTCTCTTTCACATAAATAAATAAATCTTAAAAAAATATATATGGCCTTTTTCTCTGTTTTTCTGTACTGGTTCAGATTTTCTGTGTGGTCAAATAGACTATTTTTGCAGCAGTTCTGGAGACCTATGAATAGGATGTATGTTTTCTGTTCACAGAAGTAAGAATCTTCACTATTAAATCAAACTTATTGATTACTCCTGTATATTGTTACTTTTTACTTACTGGGCCTAATTCTGAGAGTTGTGTGTTGAAGTCTCACTGTAAACGCATTGTTATCCAAGTC
>NW_027685735.1:0-367 GCF_054177405.1 Leptonychotes weddellii | reverse complement strand
TTAGATTTTAAACCAAAGACTGTAATAAGAGACGAGGAAGGACACCAAATCATACTTAAAGGGTCTACCCAACAAGAAGATCTAACAATTGTAAATATCTATGCCCCTAATATGGGAGCAGCCACTTATATAAGCCAATTAATACCAAAATCAAAGAAACACATAGACAATAATACAATAATAGTGGGGGACTTTAACACCCCCCTCACCGAAATGGACAGATCATCTAAGCAAAAGATCAACAAGGAAATAAAGGCTTTAAATGACACAATGGACTAAATGGACTTTACAGATACAGTCAGAACATTCCATCCCAAAGCAACAGAATACACATTCTTCTCTATTGCACATGGAACATTCTCCAGAA
>NW_027685734.1:0-367 GCF_054177405.1 Leptonychotes weddellii | reverse complement strand
GTAAGTTCGAGGCCCACGGTGGGTGTAGAGACTACTTAAAAAATAAAATCTTTAAAAAAAAAAAAAAGGAAAGAAAGAAAGAATCCTGCATTCTTTTCATATGCTTTTTATGCCTTGGGACTGCACAATCCTCATGGATATTAAACTTTCATCTAATTGCATTCCAGTTATCTCTCAGAGCTCTGTCTGATTATTCAGCCGTGACTCCCAAAGTCATTCTCCAAGATCATCATTCAGCCCAGCTCCTTACCCTACCTCACACCCTGTGCTCCCTGAGTTTGTAATTCCCCTGGGAATGGAAAAGCGGACTCCCCCAGGATCTACTTTCCTGGCAAGGCTAACGAAAATGCTCTTAAGCTTAGTAACT
>NW_027685733.1:0-367 GCF_054177405.1 Leptonychotes weddellii | reverse complement strand
CTGTTGGCTTAAACGTTCTGGAAGTTCATCTATGTGACTCAATAGCCCCAGCTCTCGGGGTTACACCTGCTGGAGTCCTTCCGCTTGTTCAACCGAAGCTGGTGTTGGAGGTCAAGGACAGTGAGAGCTCTTCTTATGCTAAAGCATTGGAGGGCGCAGGTGAGGCTGAGTTCACCCTTGGGTTTGGATTTGAGAGTGTTGAGTGGTCGGGTCCTTGTCCCACAGTAGAAGGGGCAGCTGGCCCTTGGGGGGCACTGCCCCAAAGCCCCCAGCCAAGCCCTCTCCTATCCTGCTTGTCAGGGGCCTGGCATCCCCACTGGAGAAAGGCTTTTCTTGGTTCAAGGTGTTTCTCCAAGGGAGTCTGGGT
>NW_027685732.1:0-367 GCF_054177405.1 Leptonychotes weddellii | reverse complement strand
CCCCTCCCCTGCACCGTCTATCCTCCTGAATATCGCCTCGGATTCACTTCTCCGCACGTCCTACCTTCCAGAAAGTGGTCCCTTTTGTGATGAGAGAGTTGTTGCTATTCTTTTCTTCGATCTCCTGTTGAGTTTGTAGGTGTTCAGAATGGTTTGATCCCTATCCAGCTGAATTCCTGAGAGGAGACGAAATCCAGGTGTCCTACTCCTCCGCCATCTTGCTCCGCCCCGAGGAAAAAGCCCCTTTAAAGTAGAAGGGAAACAGGCCAACTTCATTTTGCCAGCTATCATGGGAGGAAAAGAAATCTCCGAGGAGATGGTTCCTAGAAGGACCCCAAAAGAGGGGGTGTCTTTCTGGACTCAAGGC
>NW_027685731.1:0-7165 GCF_054177405.1 Leptonychotes weddellii | reverse complement strand
ACCCCGCTTTTCCCCCTCGTTACAAAAAGAAGTAATATATCATTATTGTAGAAAATATGAAAATACAGATAAGCACTAAATAGATAATAAAATTCACTGTGATGCCAGGACTCAAGATTATGCCCTGTTTAAAGACTGGTGTACATAAACATACATTATATTTCACAAAATTGGAAAAGTTGTAGATATCATTTTAAAGCCTGTCATTTCTCATATTGTTAATTACTTTTGTTAATAATGTCATATTGTCTCCAATTCTTTACATAATATTCAAATACAGGGGTAGGCACACTAGGACCTATACACCAAACCCAGCTTGCCACCTGTTTTTGTAAATAAAGTTTTATTGGAACACAGTCATGCTCATTGGTTTACATATTGTCTGTGGCTATAACGGCAGAGTTGAGTAGTTGTGACGGAGACTGTCTGTACCATAAAACTATTTGGACCTTTGCAGAAAAGTTGCCAACTCTTGCTAAAAGACACACCTTTAATGGCCATATAGTGTTCCATTTTATGGATGTATCATAAATTAACTAATTTCTCACTAGTACACATTTTGACTATTTTCAGTTTTTTTCCTATACTGGTTGCCTTGGCTTACAAATCTTTTCCAGCATCCTAAAAATTAAATCACTGGATAAAAACCCATGTCTTATATAAGGCTTTTGAAGATATGGCCAAATTTTCTTCCAGAGGATTGCACCAATTGACATCACTGCTACCCACAAAGAAATTTCTGGAAAGAATATTTACCCCCACTGCATATGCATTCTCACTGCCTACTTTTGATCATTTACTCTTGGTGACTATTAAGAATCTCTTGGTCACAATATTAGGTGCCTTGTTTTCAGTCTATCTTTCTTGACCTCCCTCAGGCTCTATTTTCTCTCAGCATTTACGTTCAATCTCCTCTCTCACCCTGGGCTTTGTAATATCCGGCCATCAGTGAGCACCTTCATTTTGGCAAATTTTACTTCCATCCTGGAATGCTGAAGCAGCCTCTTTACTAGTCTACTCTTTATAGTTACAGTTTCCTCTATTTTTTAAAAATCTATACTCCTACTAGATTAAGTTTCCTTTTTAAAGTTCTAATTATGTTAATTTCCTGCTCAAAAATCTGCAATGAATTTACATTGCTTACAGAATAAAGTTTAAATTCCTTTCATTGGTAATGAATACTCTTCAGATTGGCCCCAACTTGCCTTTCAGACCTTAATTCCTTAATTTGTTTGTTTGTCAAACTGTGAACTTAAAACAATTCAACAATTCCCTATTCTCTAATCATGGATTTTTAAACCCTCATGTATTTTTGGTGAGTTCTACATATATAATATGTGTGTTTATCATTGACCCTAATGCCCTCTGCCCAACCCATCAAATCATACCCATTTTTCAAAGCCTAGGTTTAATGTAGTTTCTCTCATGAAGTTTTTGCTTCATTTCATCAGCCAAAAAATATATCCTCCTCCTATGAACTCTCCATGGTAGTTATATATTTATCTGTACCTGTCATATAATATTTACTTTATACACAACAACCTCTGAAAGTATTTTTTTTTGCTATTTGCTTTACACTAAATTGCTGCATGCTTCTGCCTTTTTTCCTTTGAATCCTCATTGTGCTGTGGCTTCCACAAGATAGAGAAGTTATCATTGAGTGAATGGCGGAATTGAATGGATTGATCATTTATTTAATGGAGAATAGACCTGAAGTAGTCCAATACTTCATGAGTCATCCAGCACTGAGATAAAAATCAGAACATTATGGATTCAGGCCTTCTAGTAGTATTATGTAATCTATTACAACAACACTACCGCTATTTACTCACCTAAAAAGTGGGACTTGTTAGATGCAACATATATACCTCATAATACATCAAGATAGAATACTAATACACCAAGCCAACCAGGGATGAATCTGGTTCCTTCTAATTAGACTTCAGGGAGGGTAGTTACTGCTGATCCGTTTCACTGAATGGGTGGTGCACAGTGCAGTTCTTACCCAACTTGAGAAGCAGAGGAGAAGCAGGTCTTAGGCTTGAGGACATTTCCCAAATTGAGAAGCAGTGAGGACTTACTCTATTCTGGTTCATTACGTTAGACACAAACTAGATGGTGGGTTTTGTTTTGTCATCTCTCTTTGGCATTAAAGAGTTGTTTACTCCTGGGCGCCTGGGTGGCTCAGTTGGTTAAGCGACTGCCTTCGGCTCAGGTCATGATCCTGGAGTCCCGGGATCGAGTCCCGCATCGGGCTCCCTGCTCAGCAGGGAGTCTGCTTCTCCCTCTAACCCTCCTCCCTCTCATACTCTGTCTCTCATTCTCTCTCTCGCAAATAAATAAAAAAATCTAAAAAAAAAATTAAAAAAAAAAAAAGTTGTTTACTCCTAAAATTCCAGATGACAGATGCACAAGAAAAGTATACTACTCATAATTAATATTATCGATAGAATGTAAGTATATCAGATGACAAAGAAGCATTTGTTATTGCAGGAAATAGGAAAAAAAAAATCCCCCAGCATGGTGTATTAGCACGTGGTCCTTCACTGTCCAGTTGTATATAACCTTGGGAAAATTATTTCAGTTCTCTGGGCTTCTTTTTCCTGCCAATCAAGGAGCTCAACTAGGTGATATTAAAGCCCATCTCCACCTCTGAGCATCTGGATTCTGTCACCAGGCACAGAGTGAAGGCAGCCCCTCAGATAGACTGGATCTGTCAGGGAAAAACCCACATTGTGTTGTGTTGTGTGACCGCCCCTGGGAGTGTCTGTGTTACAAGACCTCCCTGGACATCTCCCTCCTTACCCAAAACTGAACTCACGCTGCATAAAAAAATATGTATTTTCTGTTTAGAAGTGGCTATGCGTCCTGGTCTTCCACAATGAAGTAGATGGAATGTCCCGGTCCGGGGCATGAATTCGTGGGTTTACAAAGCTCTCCTTGTTTCGATGACTCTGTCAGCAACAGTCATGCGTTTTGTAGGAGTGTTTGCTTAATCTTTCTTTCTCACATTTATGTTTACAAAAGTGCAATTTCAGCATCATTTATGAGAACACGATTGAGTCATCCTCTCTTTAGTAGTTATCCGACGAGGATAGCACTTTTTACAAATATCTGTTCTTTCTAGTTTGCTTTAGCTTATTTTCCTTATACTTCCAAAAATCCTGACTGTGCTACCAAGGTCAGCTTTCTACCATACTTCCTTGCTCAAAAATTTTAGTGATTAAATTATAATAATGGCATACCAGAACTTAAAAGGATCATAGAAATAATTTGGTTCAATCTCCTCATTTTACAGTTATTAAAATTGAAGAGCAGGGAGATGTAATAGTTTCAGGTCACTGGATTAGCCTGGGTTTCCTAGAAAACAGGGCCGAAGTCAAGGCTTAAATAGTAAGGCTTTCTCAGGAGGGAAAACCAGGTTGCTTAGAGTAAGGGAAAGAGAGGTAAGGGAGGGAAGGGTGGAAAGCAAATGTCAACGATGTATTGTTCTCCTGACCACGGATTCATTCCCAAGCTCAAAGAGACAAAGCTGGTTTCTCTGCAGATACCAGTCTAGCAAGACAGCTCCAGAAATGTGTTCCATGCCTCAACATAGTCTGTCAGAGAGAGAAAGAAGAAAGAATTTACCTGCTAGACCCAAGAACAAGAAGTTCTTCTATCACTCTTGAGAGCTTACCTGATGGGAAGTTAACTCACTGGCCCACAACCCCCTGGTTGTGCTACCCGGCCTCTTCTGTGGCATCTCCTAGCCTCTTTGGCATCTCCTAGCCTCTGTGGCATCTCCTGGGGAGTCAAATCCCACAGCCTGGAGCATGTTGCTGGAAGTGTCAGTAAGAGTCAGAGACTCTGGGTGAGGTGTCCGTAAGCTTCAGGGGGCAGAAACGAACCCAAATGGAGTTGATTGCTGCTACAGTTGTCAAAGCAGAGCAGGTGTCTCAGTATTTTGGAGACAAGTAAGCCTGAGAGAAAACTGAACACGGGTCCAGTATTGTCACGTAGCTTCGTATAGCAAAATCATGACGATAAGCTGATATTCTTAAACTAAATTTAACACTCACACAACAAATTTCTCAGTTTGTCCTCCAAGATTCTCCATAATCTAAATTTACCTTATTTATTCAGCTTATTGCCAACTAAACTACTTTATAAGAATTAACATCATCTGCATCTAAACCACTCAACTATTGGGATTGAGAACCGAGAACACTTGGGTCAACATGACTTGACTGCGTTTTCCAGGAAATTCTTGCCCAGATAGATAAGAATGTAAATCAATTAAAAAAAAAAAAAAAAGCGTTTGCTTTAGAAAATTCTTGCAAACCCATTTACCCAGGAAAAGAGTTTGCTCATCTGGGCAAACAGCTTGCTTATCAAACAACAGTTTGCTTATCGACATTATCTTCAAGATCTTTCAAGATTGTGCCCACCAATCTTAGACTATTATTTCACAGACTTTGCCTAATTCCAATCATTTACTTTGAAGGACCTGCGTTAAATTCATGAGCCTAGGTCTTTATCTTTTGAAATAAATATTTGATTGACTTAGTTACCCCCCAAAACACCCACAGGAGATAGGCAATTAATTTACTTCATTGCAGTTTAGGTAAAAATGACCAGTTAACACACACAGATAAGGTAATCATTGTCTGACTCCCCAAAATAAAATCAGAAGAGACCCCACACAAAAAGAATAAGATCAATTATCTATTTAATTCAACATATTCAAAACTCCATCATAAAAGAAAATTAAAAGAAAACATATCTATTTAAAATTATGTGAATATCACCCAATTTCATTGTGTGTAGTTCCCATTTTATCATATAAATTCATATTTGTTTACACTACATTCCCGTTTGTAAAATAGTGTAAAATTTTTCCTCAAAAGTGGATTGAATTTGAATGCCAGCTAATTTGATGGCAGTGTTAGGCTTGGAATTATCCTATCACAGCTGCAGGTTAATTAAGCACCGACCCTGCCATGGGTGATTTAATAATCGAAGAAGTATTGGAAGCATCTTCTCTGACAGATCTTCAGCCATGCGTCCTAAAGAATCAGACATTATCAAAAAACATCTTTTCTCCAGCAACACTCCTCTAGCCGCTGAGAGGCACACATACAATTATGACACCAAAACAGCCTTGAAGAACATGGTTTTAAAAATCTCACTAAGGTGGGAGTAATCATGGGTGAGTTAGGGGATATAGTGTGCTAAGTGCACCAGGAGGAAAAATGTTCCTTTGTTAGATCTCTCTTTTTCAGGTTCCATTCACTGTTATTCTGAGAAAAGTTTAGAATAATTTTGCAACAATAATAACAAAAGATTTCTTACAGCTGTTTCTTCCTTAATTATATATTTTTTAAATCATGCAACTTAGTACCATGCTAAATATAAAACCAATGGATCTGGTGTAAATGCAACATTGATCCCGACAGTCCTGGAAGAGAAGGACAGGCTGGTCTAAGAGGGATGGATGGGATAATTGGAGTTCAGGTGGAACTTGGTTTGCACAATGTCTAGAGTCAAGTAAGTGGTAAGTGCGGGAGGCCCTTAAGTCCAAGTCACATGGAATGGCTAAGTAAAGAGAGGAATGTGGCCATTCTATGCATTCAGAAGCTACCTACATAAGACCATAAACCTATAACCAATGAAATAAAAATATTATTGAAGATGGAAGAAGGTGGTCAAAAGGTACAAACATCCAGTTAATAAGATAAATAAGCGCTAGCGCTGGGGCACCTGGGTGGCTCAGTCGGTTAAGCATCTGCCTTCGGCTCAGGTCATGATCTCCTGGTCCTGGATTCAAGCCCCACGCTCCTGGCTCAGCAGAGAGTCTGCGTCTTCTTCTCCCTCTGCCTCTCCCCCCTACCTGTGCTCTTGAGTGCTCACTCTTTCTCCCTCAAATAAATAAATAAAATCTTAAAGAAAAGGAAGTGCTATCGGGCTATATGATGTATATGACAACCGTAGCTAAGAGTGCTGTATAACATACAGGAAGGCTGTTCAGCGAGTAAATCCTAGGAGTTCTCATCACAAGGAGAGATTTTTTTTCCTTTATTCTTCTCTTTTCTTTTTATTGTACCTATATAGGAAGATGGATGTTAGTTGAACCTATTATGGTAATCATTTCACAATATATGTAAATCAAGCCATCATGTATGCCTGAAATTTATACAGTGATATATGTCAATTATTTCCTCAATAAAACTGGAAAAAAAATTCAGCCATATGGACAAATCCCTGGAAGGGATTACAATGTAATGAAAATACTTGTTTTGTTAAGGTGGTGAAATTGTGAATTACAAAATGTTTTTTTCTAATATTACCATTATTTGATAATTAAAGAAGATAATTTGAAAAACAGCAACAATACTATATAAAACACCAAAATGCAAACCCAACTAGAAATGAACAAAAACTACAGAACTGCATGAAGAAAACTATAGATCTTTACTAAAGAACATAAAGGAAGACTTGATTAAGACAGAGAGCATAAGTTCCTGTATTGAAAGAATTTAATATTGTAGGGAAGAAGTCTCATTAATTCATCTATAAATGTAATGCTAATGAATAGCACCAAAAGAATTTTTATAAGAATTAACAACCTGATTTTGAAAAGAATAATTAGCTTTCTCTGCCCTGTTAGCTATCAAAGCACACCATAAAACTAGATTAACTTTGAAAATTGTGGCATTGGTGCAGAAATCTACACATTTCACAGTGAATAAGCACAAAACAGAGACATGTACATATGAAAATGTAGTTTATGACAAAGGTAAAGTTTAAAATCAGTAGGGAAAGGATAGATAACTCCACAAATAGTATTGACACAATTGGCCATCCATTTGGGGAAAAGATGTCAGATACTTTCATCAGTCCATACATAAAAATAAATTCAAATGTAATTTGAGTAATAATAATTCTTAAAATGAATTTAAAAAGAAACTATAATGGATTATTTTCATATTCTAAAGAGTTTTTCTAAGCAACACACTAAACCTAGAAGTCATTAAGTGATATATAAAATTGTTTAAATATATAAAAATTAAATATAAACTAAATATCAGAATAAAGATTAATATCTATAATTAATAGAGAACAATATCAAATTAAAGAAAGTAAAAATAAGCCACCTAAGAGAAAAATGGCCAAGTTAGATGAG
>NW_027685730.1:0-367 GCF_054177405.1 Leptonychotes weddellii | reverse complement strand
TGAGATAGGAATGTCCCTTCCTTGATTTCTTCAGTCAATGCAGGATGAAAATCCGGCACTACACCTTAGAGATGACATAAGCAGTCTCCTTTGTTGGGAGGAATGCTCAGTGAAAGTCTGTTACGAACTGACAGTGGACACAAAACGGGTGATGAAAGAGGACAGCCTGTTACAAACTGTATGGGGTCAAACACCTTCTGTAGCAGAAAACGGTTCGCCTTGAAAAAGAATTTTCTCTCTGTTGATCCGAATGGACTTCAGAGATCTGCCATGAAAAGCTCAAGCATCAATACATATGTCCTCTTTCATTTGGGTGGGGGCACATTGGCTCAACCACTGTACCCCACCCATCCAATTACCTGAAGTC
>NW_027685729.1:0-367 GCF_054177405.1 Leptonychotes weddellii | reverse complement strand
AGGAAGGAAGGAAGGAAGGGAGGAAGAAAAGAAGGAAGAAAGGAAGGGAGGGAGGGAGGGAGGGAAGGAAGGAGGAAGGAAGGAAGGGAGGAAGGGAGGGAGGGAAGAAGGAAGGAAGGAAGGGAGGAAGGGAGGGAGGGAAGAAGGAAGGAAGGAAGGGAGGAAGGGAGGGAGGGAGGGAGGGAGGGAGGAAGGAAGGAAGGGAGGAAGGGGTAAGGTGGGGAATAAGTGAGACAGCAGTGTGCATACACACCCTCCACACACAACTCCTGGCAATAAGGAAGTGAGACTAGATCTTTTTCATGAATGGGCTTAACTCAGCCTTGCTGAACTTCCGTTCCCCCATTCACCAGCATTCAAATTTCAC
>NW_027685728.1:0-367 GCF_054177405.1 Leptonychotes weddellii | reverse complement strand
CAATTATCTGTGGGTTGTTTAATCTATGAAGCTGTGTGACACAGGAGGAAAAACTAAGGCAGAAACACAGTTTGGAGCATCACTCCAAACCAACAAAAAGCTTCTATTTTTCTCACACATTGGAAAAATTAAGATTCCTCCCTCCATTGCAAAAGGAAGACAGAGAGGGGAAGCATTATTTATTTATTTATTTATTTATTTATTTATGCCCATCTCTCAACAAAAATCCCAGCGTATCATTCTGGAATCCTTCTTGGAGACACTCCATTGTCCCTGTTTTCTCCTTGCAAAGACCTCATCCCAAATGTCATTGCCCCAAGGTTTGTGTTTCTGACTTGCCACATAACAATAGAAGTGTTGTGAAATA
>NW_027685727.1:0-367 GCF_054177405.1 Leptonychotes weddellii | reverse complement strand
TATCATCATCATCATCATTAATCTCCTAAGTGAATTTTGCGGGTATGTGTATAGACTCTTAATGGCAGCTATGAATCAATTCCATGTCTTATTTTGTTTCTCTTACTTTGTCAAGTGTCCATGATATATGGAGATGAGATTTGTGTTTGTTCTCATACCTGATATTTATTTTTTTTTTAAGATTTTTTTTTTTTTTTTTATTTGAGAGAGAGAGAATGAGAGACAGAGAGCACGAGAGGGAAGAGGGCAGAGGGAGAAGCAGACCCCCTGCTGAGCAGGGAGCCCGATGTGGGACTCGATCCCGGGACTCCAGGATCATGACCTGAGCCGAAGGCAGTCGCTTAACCAACTGAGCCACCCAGGCGCC
>NW_027685726.1:0-367 GCF_054177405.1 Leptonychotes weddellii | reverse complement strand
CATGACCTGAGCCAAAATCCAGAGCTGGCCACTTAACCAACTGAGCCACCCAGGCATCCCTCGGCTATTACTTATTTAAATAAACTTTCTGCCCCATTTTCTGTCTTTTCTCCTGGGAATCACATGATGTGAATGTTTGTTATCTTGGTCTCTCATAATTCATGCAAGCTTTCTTTACTCCTTTTCATTATTTTTTTTTCTTTTTATTTCTCTAATTTCAAGTCATTTATCTTTGAGTTCACTGACTTTCTTCTGCATGATCAAGTCTATTGTTGAAGCAATTTATTGATTATTTATTTATTTATTTATTTTTGGTTCTGTGATTATATTATTTAGTTCCAGAATTTCTGCTTGGCTTTTTTTCCAT
>NW_027685725.1:0-367 GCF_054177405.1 Leptonychotes weddellii | reverse complement strand
GAAAAAGCTTTCAGCTTTGCACTGTTGAATCTGATGTTGTGAGCTTGTCATTTATGTTATTATGTTGGGTGTTATTTTATAATCACTTTGTTGAGAGTTTTTATTATAAATGGATTGGAATTTTGTTATTTTTACCTTCATTTTGTTGTGGTAGTGTATCATGCTGATTTGTGGATATTTTTTTTTTTTTTTGGGTGTTCTTTTTTTTTTTATTTTATTTTTTTTATTCTTATGTTAATCCCCATACATTACATCATTAGTTCTAGATGAAGTGTTCCATGATTCATTGTTTGTGCATAACACCCAGTGTTCCATGCAGAACGTGCCCTCAATACCCACCACCAGGCCAACCCATCCTCCCACCCCC
>NW_027685724.1:0-367 GCF_054177405.1 Leptonychotes weddellii | reverse complement strand
ATGAAAGTTTCCTTCTGTGATGAGAAGTGCGCAGTGGAGACCAGTCTTCTGTGGTGGGTAACGCCCTTATCATCACAGCTTTGGTTTAGGGATGTCCCCTCTCTCTGGACTATTTTGTGAAGAGCTAGGGCAGCTGGAAGGGCAGTGGGCCCCAGGGCCGTGGTCTGTGGCTCGTGAGGGCCGGGGGTACGGAGGAGAGGATGGCCGTGAGCAGGGCAGGTAGGGCACAGCCGGGGCTGGGAAGCAGGGCCCACGGCGGAGCGAGAGGAACGCTGGACCGGTGGCCAGAACTCTGCCGTCAGGAGAGACGTGCCGTGTGCAGAGACTGAGCCGGAGAGAGCAGGAACGCCGGGAAGGCCTGGCATCA
>NW_027685723.1:0-367 GCF_054177405.1 Leptonychotes weddellii | reverse complement strand
GGAGAGTGAGAGGGAGAAGCAGACTCCCTGCTGAGCAGGGAGCCCAATGCGGGACTTGATCCCAGGACTCCGGGATCATGACTTGAGCTGAAGGCAGATGCTCAACCGACTGAGCCACCCAGGCATCCCAATTTAATATTTCTAATAAATATCAGTATTAGGCTCATTTTAGTGATGAGAAAATAATACTGAGAAGTGTAAAGTATGGTCCAAAATTCTATACTACAACATGATAGAACTTCCCCGGGCTAACACAACCTAATGATTATAATATTATCCTCTGCACTATCCTGCCTTCCTGGGTAAGAGGGCTGCAGGGGTTAAGTGTGATGATGATGGAGACAGCCTATCATAGGTCCTAGAGCAT
>NW_027685722.1:0-367 GCF_054177405.1 Leptonychotes weddellii | reverse complement strand
CAGAAAGAAATCAGTCAGTAATTCTACACGCTCAAAAACCAAATGATCCCATAGCAGAGGAGAACTATGAATCAGAGACAGCTTAGCCCTTGCAGTAATGTGTCAGAATTCTTTGATGGTGATGAAATCTCAGAACATTTATTATCTTCCTTATGTCAGCACTTCTTCCTCAGTGCCTGAGCTGTTGGCCCTGTATGCCCGGTACATACACCTGGAAAGCAGGTGAGCCTTAGCCTCAGACTTCCCCTAGCTCATTTTTTACATCTCTTCTTCCTTCCCTGGACTTTCCCCTCCAGAAACCATGGTACACCAACAGTACTATACCCGGGATAGTGGTAGGCACTCCAATATCAGAGGGGTGCTGGGA
>NW_027685721.1:0-367 GCF_054177405.1 Leptonychotes weddellii | reverse complement strand
GCTCCTCGGAGGACCCGAGCACAACAAACACTTCTCTCAACTGAAAATTCTGCTTAGTCAGAAAGAATTCCCAAGGAATCCAAAGGGGATTTCAGAAATTTCTTGTCTCCTCTGTAAAGAACGGGTTTTGAGAAATGCCTAATGCTATTTCTGAATGAAAACTAGCCTGTACAATAACGCGCGGGACGTTTATTTATTCTCTGAATACCGGGAAACCAAGTCCATATACAAAAGTTTCTTGGCATCCTTGGCATTTCTGGGAAATAAAAATCTCATTGGAATGAAAAACTGAAAGCTACCTACCTCGAAGGTTGGTTGCGAGATCAAAAAAATATACGAAAGTGCCTTTAAATAATAAATGTGTAAG
>NW_027685720.1:0-7165 GCF_054177405.1 Leptonychotes weddellii | reverse complement strand
TTTTTTTTTTTAAAGATTTTATTTATTTATTTGAGACAGAGAGAATGGGATACAGAGAGCATGAGAGGGAGGAGGGTCAGAGGGAGAAGCAGACTCCCCGCCGAGCAGGGAGCCCGATGCGGGACTCGATCCCGGGACTCCAGGATCATGACCTGAGCCGAAGGCAGTCGCTTAACCAACTGAGCCACCCAGGCGCCCCATGTTTAATTTTTTGAGGAACTGCTGTACTAATTCCACAACAAATGCACCATTTTACAGTTTCAAGAGCAAAACACAAGAGTTCCACTTTCTCTGCATCCAGGCCAACATTTGTTATTTCCTGCTTTTTGTTTCATTTTGTTTTTTTTTCATAATTGCCATCAGAATGAGTGTGAAGGGGTTTCTCATTGTGCGCTTGTTATCTGCATTTTGCTGATAGTAGATGTTGAGCAGCATTTCATGTGCTTAGTGGTCATTTGGATACTTTTTGAGAAATATCTATTCAAATCCTTTGTTAATTTGTAAATACAGTTGTTTGTTTTTTTGTTGTTGAGACACAATTTTTTATACAATTAGGTTTTGTTTGTTTGTTTACTTATTGCTTTGTCTTGAAAGCCCTTGATATATTCTAGATACAACTCTTTCATCAGATACATATTTGTAGGTATTTTCTCTCTGTCACTTTTCTTTTAGCTCCGTTAATCGTGGCTTTTACAGAACTGCAGGTCCCTGTTCCCCAAGATGTGTGTCATGCCCAAGGTGACCCACTAGTGCATCAAGACATGGAAGAGCAGAGTAAAGAAGGTCAGGGGGCCAGATGGGGACATATGGGGTGGAAAAATCCCTTGGGCCGAGCAGTGGGCTAAATAGTAACCCCAAACATACCCAGGTCTTAATCCCTGGAAACTAGATGTTACCTTACAGGAAGCAGGGTCTTTGCAGTTGGGATGAAGTTACGTATCTGGACTGTGGGGATCAACCTAGATTACCTGGGTTGGGTCCTAAATCAGAGTGTCCTTCTAAAGGGGAAGCAGAGGGTGACTTCCTGCACACAGAGCAGCATTAAGTAACATGACCAAGACCCAGAGTGGAGCAGTGACACCCCAGGTTACGGAATGCTGGCAGCCACCATCACGGGCAAGAAGCAGGAGAAGGATTCTCTCCTTGAGCCTCTGGAGAGCATGGAGCTCAACCACTCTTGATTTCTGTGCAGCAAAGCTGCTTTGGATTCTGGGGTTCAGGACATAGCCCACAAGATGTGTCACCTTGGCATCGTGACCCTTTCAGGCTGAAGGATTTTGAGAAATGGCAGGTGGAGGAAGGACTTTGTGACTTTTCCCTCCCTCTACCCAGAGGAATGGAGCATCACATGTCTGATGACAGGTGGACCCAGAGAAGGATCTGGCAAGCAGGTCTCATCAAGTCCCTCCAGTTACTACCCACAGTCAAACCCTTTGTTCTCCCAGGTGTGGCTCCAACTTTTCACTCTTCACCAAATCTAGCAAAACCGCCTCAGGTTTAACTGTTTATTTGGGTCTTCATTTCCTTATGAAGGTTCCTGTGCCACATAAATCTCATATGAAATACATTCGTATACTTTCCTCTGATTCACCTGTCTTGTGTCACATGGTCCCAGGGAGATCTCCCAGTAGAGGGGAACGATGTGTCTCCTTCCTAACACAGCTTTCTGACCTTCCTGTGAGAGCTTACATTTCTTTCTTTTTAAGACCCCAGGAGGGTGGCATTTGTTACAAGGGCCCCAGGAAGCTAATACGGGTGGGAAATCAGAGATGCCCCCTCCAGGAGGAATGCAGAGAAGGACAGAGAACAACCCGCATCTCCAGACACTTGCTCTGTTCCTCTTTGCAGCAAAGTCCTCACAAGGTTGTCTGTACCCCTTCTGCCATCTCCCCTGAATCTCCTGAACTTGCTCCAACCACATCTTCACCCCTTTCCTGCCCCTTTTGTCAAATCTGCCATTCTTGGGTCCCCAGTGACAAACGTCTCTCCAAGTGCCTCTATTTTTCTATGTGCAGTCAGTCCCTTTCCTCCCTATCGATCATCCCCTTCCAGGAGCTGCAGGATTTAACATCTCTCACCTGGACCCCTCTGCTGATTCCAGGCAATCACAGCCTGTGCTCCATCCCTGACATTCTCAGAATGAGCATCTCTAAAGTCCTTGACTCCATCCTGCCAGATGCTCAGGGAAGACACTGGGCATCATTCTTTCTCCTCTCTTTCGCCTACTCCCCACATCCATTGGAATATCCTGCTCAGTTTATCTTCATAATATATCCAAAAATAAGTCCCCACTTTCTCTGGTTGGAGTCAGCATCATGTCCCACCTGAAGTAGCCAGCAGTGCACTTCCCCATCTCTGTCTTGCTGTCATGGACCCACTCTGGCTGGTCCTGAGCAAAACAGCCATGGGGATCCTATTGAAAGGAAAGTTCAATCATATCTCTGCTCTCCTCAAAGGCTTCCAGATTTCTTGCATTTTCTGCAAGGCTCACATGGTCTGCACCAGGAAAATGTCTGCATCCCTATGGTATCTGCACTCCTACCACTGGGTCTCCACCCCCATGAGGTCTCCACTTCCTCAAGGTCTCCACACCCTTGGGGTCTGCATCCCATGGGGTCTGCACCCCCATCCCACAGGGTCTGCACCCCCACCAGATCAGCACCATCGTCCCAGCATCCCCACCTTGCATTTTTGTCCTCTCAACCTCAGCCTCTGGTTTCCACACCAGCCCTCCTCCTGTCTCAGAGTTACTTCACTCACCTTTCCCCATTTTCCATTTTTTGGGATAATTTTCTCTCAGGCAAATATAGAACCTGCTTTGTCACCTGCCTTCAAGTCTTTGCTCAAATGTCACCTCCTCAACTCTTGGTTATAGAACATCGTCCCCAGGATGTCACGTGTTCCTCAGTCTGCATGGTTTTTCTGCAAACACATATTCTACCCAAAATGCTCTAATATTATTTCTTATTTATTTCTTTTGATTTCTTGTCTCCAGAATGACAGGTTCTTGATGACAGAGATTTTGCTGTGTTCACTGATGCACCCCAAACTAGGTGGCATATAGTAGGTGTTCAATAGTACTTGTTGAAAGAGTCTGTTAATAACTGAGTACAACTTGATTCAAAATCATGTCACACACACACACAGAGCTGGGTGGCTTTTAAGACTGAGCCTGAAGATGATTAGGACTTGGAGATGCAGGATTGGGGAGGAAAGGGCACTTCAGGAGTAGGAAAGGCACATGCAAAGTCTCAGATCAGGAAAACCCTAACCCAGCTGGGTGTGGAGATGTTGCAAGATACAGGGAGAGGTAGAGATCTCGTGGAAGGTCTAGCGGGGAATGGACCATGCCAGGCCTTCAAATCCAGCTTTTTGTACCTTGGTCTTGACTCTGGAGAGAGATCATAGCTGTTCATGCTGTGGAGGAAGTGGATGATATTGATCTCCTAAGACTCAGTGAGTTGAGGAGAGAAGGGGAGGCAGGAGGCTGGTGGGTTAGAGGCCCAGAGAAGACAGGAGGCCATAGGAACAAGCAGTGTCAGGATGGGGAGGAGACTGGCATCAGGATGAGCTTAGGAGGAAGGAAGGACAAGACTGAGTGATGTACTGGATCAAGCAGAAGGGAGGGAGGTCACAGTGGAGAACCACACTGCGGTTCTGGTCTAGAGATAGGAGCCATGTCAACCATGTGAGAGAAACTCAGCAGGGAAGTAGGTTCGGGAGGAATGAGGTAGCTCAACATTGGCCATGCTGAGTGGGGCAATCCTGGGGCCATCCTGGGGGAGGTGTTGGTGGGATCTTGGATGGTGAGCTGCCCACATCACTCACCTGAGGGATTAACTGGGGGCCATGTTTGCCTCCGCCAGGTCCCCTGCAGGCCTGGCTGTCTCCTTCCTGAGGAACTTCCTTCTGAAAGAAGAGACCAGGGTCTTTCAGTCTAATCATGTGTGTGCAGGGTGAACTGACTCACCCTTTTCCCAGTTAAGGGGTTGGAGGGCTGACTGAGGTGGGAGAGGGTAGGTCTGGTCCCACAGATCACCTTGAGCTCAGCAGGCACATCTCATCGTGGACACAGGGTGGAATCCTCACACCTGGTGGGCTTCCCACCTGCCCCATCCTCAGCCTGTTCAGTCCCTCCCGCACTGGTTCTGGGACTCAGTCACATGCCCCCACCCTCCCCACCCCTCCCCTTCCCCTGGGGCAGTGCTCACATGAGGATGATGAGGCAGAGGAGGAGCAACAGGGTCTTGACAGCAGCTTCCCCAATGGCCACCAAAACCAATTCTGCCACAGGCCCTGATTTTCCTGTAGGGACATTGGACGAGGACAGATTCATGAGCTTGAATGCAACCCTGTGTCCTTGACTCCCAGCGGGGCTCCGGACATTGGTTCTCCAAGCCTTCCTTCATCACTGGATGTGGGACCACCTGCGCCGGGGCCTCAGGCCACCTCATACACTGCCCTTCCAGCAGTAGGACTGGACAAATATGCATAAGCTGGACTTCATCAAAATGAATCCTCTTGTTCGTTTGATGCTATTTAGAATGTAAGAAGGCAACCTACGTATTGGGAAGAAATATTTGCCAATCACAGATCTGATAAGGGGATAGTATCCAGCACATATAAAGAACACTTACAACTCAACCACAAAAAGGCAATCAATCCACTTTAAAAATGGGCAAAAGACTTAAAAAGTTTCTTCAGGGAAGATATATCAATGACAAATACATCCATGTAAAAATGAACATTAGTCATTATGTAAATACAAACCAGACCACACTGAGATATTCCCTCACACCCACTGGCAGGCTATAATTATTTTGAAAAGGAAAATAACAATGTTGGGAAGAATGTGTAGAAATGGAAACCCTCACACACTGCTGGTGGGAGTGTAATAGGGTGCTGCCACTGTGGGAAAGAGTCTGGCATTATCCTCAAAAAGTTAAAACATAGAAACTAGCCTTTGACCCTGCATTTCCACTCCTCGACATATGCTCCCAAATACTGAAAAGAATGTTCAAACAAAAACGTGTCCTTCAGTGTTCATAGTAGCATTATCATAGCCCCAAACAGAAACCACCCATATGTCCATCACCCGATCAGTGGATAGATAGAATGTGGTACATCCATACAGTAGAATAGTATCCAGACAAAAAAGAATTAGTACTCATACATGCCCTATGGATGGCCCTTGAAAACATTTTGGTAAAAGGAAAGAAGCCAGACGCATAAGACCATAGTTTGTAGGATTTCATTTAGTTGACATATCCCCAGTAGGCAAATCCACAGAGACAGAAGGCAGATTCGTGGTTGCAGGGGTCAGGAGGAGGGGGAATGGGGAGTGACTACCTAAGAGGTAGGTGATGACAGTGCAGGGTGGATGGAGTCAGCTAGTGGTGATGGTCTGACGACACTGTGAATGTCCTGAGAACCACATGTTTTGCACTTTGAAATGGTTAAAATGGCAAAGTTCATTTTAGGTGAATTTTTCCTCAAGGAAATAATACTGCATATACATAAAAAATACTGGGTGGAGATAGCAGTTGCCACCCGGTACTGGCAAAGATCAGAACATTCATCCCATGCAAGCTTGGTGAAAACATACACTTTGAGCCCTGACTGTTGGGATCATAAACTTGTCCACCCTCTGTGGAGAAAATTTGGTCCCGTCTCTCAAGATTTCAAAGAACCTGCGATCGAGCTATTTTGGTTTTAGGAATGTATCCCACAGACATAAACACACACACACAGAATGAGATGCAAGACTATGGATTGCAGTGTTGCAGTGTTTCTGTTAGTAGAATAAAATGAATGCCATGATTTCCCATTAGGAGAAGACACACACAGAATCATAGTCTACCCACGGGGAGGAATACTGCACAGTCTAGGAGAAGATCGAGGGCAGTCTGCACTACTGATATCAGAGGACCCTCAGATCCTCTAGGCAAACACACCAAGGCTCAGAGCAGTCTGTGGACACGGGTCACTTCCCAGGAGGGGACTGGGTATCTGAAGACAGATTCTGCTGTGCATTTTGAAAGTCTGTCTATGTGAATATATTACCTGTTCAGAAGTACATAAATAAGCAATTATTAGGGAGAATAAAAGATGGGCCAGGAGGAGTCATCAGGAGATGCATGATAAGGGGCAGATCTGCTGGGTGCATGTTGCCCTGTTCTCCTCTTCTCCTGATACCGGTGGGGGGGTGGTGTGTGCAGATGTGGTGGGAGGGGGGGCCAATGCGGACAGCTGCTCACAGGGCCATGGGGGCTGGGGAGGGGGAGGAAACACTGAGTTCACACATAGGGGGTCCTGGTAACCAGGGTGAGTTTAGAAAGATGCAGGGACCCAACTCTGGCTGAGCTTTGAAGAGCCCCACTCTCTATACCCTGGGAGGAGGCTCCTTCCTACCTGTGGTGTGTCTCAGGTAGACACCAGTTGTTGGGTTCTGTGTGGCACCTGGGATGGGAAGAGGGGATTTTCCTCTTCAGTGGGGTGGGGTGAAGTGAGATACATGTAAGCATCCCCCTACTCCCAGAAACCACAGAAACAAGGAGGGACAGGGCTTGAGTCCTTCTAGGTCTCACACTCAGTGACCTCCAGGACTAAAGCACGAAGCATCCCAGGCTGGCCTTCCCTCCCTTCACCCCTTCAGGGACCTGGGCATCCTGGCCCCATGCTCACAGGTGACATTGAGCTGGACGGTCCTTTCCACCATCACACCAGCTGCAGGGAAGTACACCTGACAGGTGAGGTTGGTGCCATGGTCCTGGGGCCGTGGGGTGAGGGTGAGCACCGAGGAGAGGTGGGTCCTGGGGTCCAGGGAGGTGAGGGCCACTGACGTCCAGGAGAAGATGGGAGGCGTGCCCCGCTCACAGGCCCAGGGCACAGAGCAGGTCAGGTTCCCGGGGCGGCCAGACTCCAGGGTCCCCGGGATGAGGATGTCAGGTGTGCGGGTCAAGGCTGTGAGGAGATGGGGAGACACGGGAATCAGAAGGAGGGTCAAGGGGAGGCCCCGAGAGAAGTCTCAGGATTTGGTTCAGCTCCTGCCTCTGAGTTCTGACATGGGTTACCCCCAGTCCCTCCCAGGAAGTGAGTCCCATCCCGGCTCTGACCCAGGACCTCTGTCCTTCTCTGTGGCCTCACCTGGAGTCTGCTCCTTACC
>NW_027685719.1:0-367 GCF_054177405.1 Leptonychotes weddellii | reverse complement strand
AAGAATCCACATTTTAAAATAGTAACACATAAGATACAAACAAATTCTTAGAAGGCCAACATTTATTTATTTTAAGGAAAATAATATTGAAACATACCGAAACAAATGTTGATGGTTTACATTACAGGATATTTGGACTTATATACAGGAATAAAATTTATAAGATGTGTCCTACAGAAAATAGAGTGGCCTGATCTTATATATCATCATAATATGAAATGCTTTTCAATTAAAAAATATCAGTCTCCACACTTTTACCAAAGAAAATATGAAAGTTGCAACTAATAAAGAGCGGCTTACAGCCCTCGCTTCATATAAGATCCACCTGTATTAAGACTAACCCCCCTTCCCACAAAAAAAAAAAAAA
>NW_027685718.1:0-367 GCF_054177405.1 Leptonychotes weddellii | reverse complement strand
TATATATATATATAAAATATATTATAATATATTTTAATATATAATATATATTATATATTATATTTATATATATTATATATTATATATATATTTATATATATTATATATTATATTTATATATATATAATATTATATTATTATATTTAATATATAATATATAATATATAATATAATATATTATAATATATTTTATATATATATATATATAAAAGACTGAAGATGGGTGCTAGATGGGGCTGGGCCAATTATGAGAAGTGCTTTTCATGTTACACTACTACTAAGAGCACATGTTTTTATTATTTATTTATTTGACAGAGAGACAGAGAGGGAACACAAAGAGGGGGAGTGGGAGAAGGAGAAGCAGGAC
>NW_027685717.1:0-367 GCF_054177405.1 Leptonychotes weddellii | reverse complement strand
AAAAAAAAATAGACATAATAGCTGCCCTCTAGATTGAAGTGTAGACTTTAATCCAGTGAGGGGCAAGGGATAATTAGAAATAAATAAATAAATGTGTGTATGTCAAATTAAAAGTTCCAGGAAGAAAAATAAATGACATGAAACATTTAGGAGGTATGGCAGGTATCGTTGAAAAGAAGAGTGTCAGGCCAGGCCTCTATGGCAAATTGCCAGGAGCAGAGACCTAAAGAGAGGGAAGAGAACTGAATATGACTATTAATCAAAGGCCCTAAGGCAGGAACAGCTGGGGCCTGGGGAGCTTTCAGACAGAATCAGTGGGACGAGGCCCTGTGGTCCTCTAAATGTGGTGGAACTTGAATTCAAAGAC
>NW_027685716.1:0-367 GCF_054177405.1 Leptonychotes weddellii | reverse complement strand
GCTCCAAGCTCATTTTCCCAGTATGGAGACCCTGGAGTGGATAAGGAGGGCCACGTAGAACCCCAGCCCACACAATGCTGACCTCGGTCTACAGACGCCTCCCCTGCAAGGCCCCAGATGCTGCAGGACAAAGGACACAGAGGCCACACAAACTCCTGGCCGGGCTTAGAGGAGGTGGTGGCAGGCAGATGATGCTGACACTGCTCTCAGGAGAGCCCTGAGCACAGACCTCTCAGCTCCAGTTCACAGGGGCACCCAGGATTCTGGAAGGCTCAGGGTACAGGAGGCCAAAGGGCTTGGTTCAGCCTCCGGACAGCCACATCTGCTGTCTTGGGCTCAGCGTATAAACAGGAAGCAGCCCAGAGTG
>NW_027685715.1:0-367 GCF_054177405.1 Leptonychotes weddellii | reverse complement strand
CTCAGTTTGTTTCCTGAGATTAAGAATTCCTCATATCAGTGAGGTCATATGACACATCTTTCTCTGATTGACTTATTTTGCTCAGCATAATACCCTCCAGTTCCATCCACATCGTTGCAAATGGCAAGATTTTGGGGGTTTTTTGACGGCTGCATAATATTCCATGTATGTGTGTGTGTGTGTGTGTGTGTGTGTACACACATACCACATCTTCTTTATCCATTCATCTGTCGATGGACATCTTGGCTCTTTCCATAGTTTGGCTATTGTGGACACTGCTGCTATAAACATCAGGGTGTGCCTACCCCTTCGGATCCCTCCATTTCTATCTTTGGGGTAAATACCCAGTAGTGCAATTACTGGGTCG
>NW_027685714.1:0-367 GCF_054177405.1 Leptonychotes weddellii | reverse complement strand
TGACCTGAGCCGAAGGCAGACGCTTAACAACTGAGCCACCCAGGTGCCCCTGTTGGGATTTTTTTTAATTGAGATTGCACTGGAACGCCTGAGTGGCTCAGTCAGTCAAGCGTCTGCCTTCAGCTCAGGCCATGATCCCAGGGTCCTGGGATGGAGCCCCGCAGCAGGCTCCCTGTTCAAAGGGAAGCCTGCTTCTCCCTCTCCCACTCCCCCTGCTTGTGTTCCCTCTCTCGCTGTCTCTCTCTGTCAAATAAATAAATAAAATCTTAAAAAAAAACTGTGGGTTTTTCTTAAAAAAAAAATAGAGATTGCACTAAAATTATGACTAAGTGTAGTGAGAATTTTCATGTTTACAATAGTGAGTCTT
>NW_027685713.1:0-367 GCF_054177405.1 Leptonychotes weddellii | reverse complement strand
CACCATTGCCTGGGGGCAGGGAGAGGTGGCAACCGCCCAAACGACGTAGGGAGATAAGGATGTGTGGACTATGTGGAAGCTGAAGTCTTGTCAAGAAAGTATTGGTCCAACCCTGGAGGATCATTAGATTTTGTTGCTACCCCCAGGTCCTTAAGGGCATGGGGACTGCTAGGTGGGTAATTATTAGTGTTTTCTGTTCCTCGCTCTTGCTTTCCTAAAAGAGCTCAAAGATTCGGCGAATAAGCCAGAAATCCTGGCCAGCCCAGCATTTTTTCCCCCTCTTAAAAAGTCGTATTTATTTTTAATTTCATGTATTTTTAATCCATATGAAAATTCAAACAATGCAGATAAAATGAAAACCAAGCCA
>NW_027685712.1:0-367 GCF_054177405.1 Leptonychotes weddellii | reverse complement strand
CTAGTTGTCAGGATAATTTTATTAGTACTCACAATTATAACATAGCAGCATTTTTCCATAAAATATGAGAAGATACATTAAAAGGATAAAATCAACATAATTTTTATTTATAACAGTGATAAAGGAATTGTATTCAGAGCATTTTCAATAATAAAAATAATCTAGCTGCGGTGGCGCCTGGGTGGCTCAGTCGTTAAGCGTCTGCCTTCGGCTCAGGTCATGATCCCAGAGTCCTGGGATCAAGCCCCGCATCGGGCTCCCTGGTCTGCGGGAAGCCTGCTTCTCCCCCTCCCACTCCCCCTGCTTGTGTTCTCTCTCTCGCTGTGTATCTCTCTCTGTCAAATAAATAAAATCTTAAAAAAAAAAA
>NW_027685711.1:0-367 GCF_054177405.1 Leptonychotes weddellii | reverse complement strand
ATGTTTTATATATCTCTAATTTTTTGGTCTCAGTTTCTCCAACATAAAATGAAGATAATAATGCTTATTTCAGAAAGTTTTAAGGATTAAACTAAAGATTATTTATATCTTTCTTGTCACACTAAGAATATCAACATATGGAAGCTACTGTGTAGTTCAAGTACTTGCTCAGATCCTGTTTTCTTTCTGTTGTTTTTTTTATACATCAAGAAGTCACAAAGTAGTTCATCTCCCAGTAAAAAGAGATGAAGTAGTTCCTTCTATTATTTCATTTTTTTTTATTCTGTGATTATAAGATTTCAGATGAGATATGCATTGGTGAAACTGAACACAAACATACACGCAGACACACACACACACACACACA
>NW_027685710.1:0-367 GCF_054177405.1 Leptonychotes weddellii | reverse complement strand
TGATCCTGGAGTCCCGGGATCGAGTCCCACATCGGGCTCCCTGCTCAGCGGGGGGTCTGCTTCTCCCTCTGACCCTCTTCCCTCTCATGCTGTCTCTCATTCTCTCTCTCTCAAATAAATAAATAAATAAATAAATCTTTAAAAAAAAAAAAATAATTTCTTTAGGGCGCCTGGGTGGCTCAGTCGTTAAGCGTCTGCCTTCGGCTCAGGTCATGATCCCAGGGTCCTAGGATCGAGTCCCACATCGGGCTCCCTGCTCGGCAAGAAGCCTGCTTCTCCCTCTCCCATTCCCCCTGCTTGTGTTACTGCTCTCGCTATCTCTCTCTCTGTCAAATAAATAAATAAAATCTTAAAAAAAAAAAAAAAA
>NW_027685709.1:0-7165 GCF_054177405.1 Leptonychotes weddellii | reverse complement strand
CCAAACTATGGAAAGAGCCAAGATGTCCATCAACAGATGAATGGATAAAGAAGAAGTGGTATATATCTACAATGGAATATTATGCAGCCATCAAAAGGAATGAAAGCTTGCCATTTGCAATGACGTGGATGGAACTGGAGGGTATTATGCTGAGCGAAATAAGTCAATCAGAGAAAGATGTGTATCATATGACCTCACTGATATGAGGAATTCTTAATCTAGGAAACAAACTGAGGGTTGCTGGAGTGGTGGGGGGTTGAAGGGATGGGGTGGCTGGGTGATAGACATTGGAGAGGGTATGTGCTGTGGTGAGCGCTGTGAATTGTGTAAGACTGTTGAATCACAGACCTGTACCTCTGAAACAAATAATACATTATATGTTTAAAAAAAAAAAAAGACAGCAGGAAGGGAAAAAAAAGGGGGGGAAATCAGAGGGGGAGATGAACCATGAGAGACTATGGACTCTGAGAAACAAACTGAGAGTTCTGGGGGGAGGGGGGCAGGGGGATGGGTTAGCCTGGTGATGGGTATTAAAGAGGACACATACTGAGTGGAGCACTGGGTGTTATACGCAAACAATGAATCATGGAACACTACATCAAAAACTAATGATGTAATGTATGGTGATTAACATAATAAAATAAAATTTTTTAAAAAAGAGTGGAAAAGCCAAGATCAGAGTAGGAAAGTAGGTATAGACAGTGTTACAGGAATTGGAAGAAAGAGAATAATAGTTTAGGGAGGTGGCAGTGGGAATGGAATGCAAATGAACCGAGTAGACTGAATCATTTGCACTGGACAAGCCTGGTGCTGCCTTCAACTAACTGGTCAACTTCCAGAAACACTTAAGTCGCCTTCTCCATAAAATATGGAGACTGAGCCAGATAATCTCTAGGATCCATTTGAAAATACCCATGGACATAGCAACAAGATGCTGAATGAACATGGAAATAATTGTCTACCCCAAGAGTTGAATTATGGAAGAGTGTTGTGAAGTGGTCGAAGTTCAGGAATGTAGAGAATAAATCAAAGAATTGTGGTCAAAGTACTGAAAAGAATGTGAGCCTCCCAAAGGTTTTAGTCAGAATTTGATAATAATTTATTATACTTAAACTAGATAAATGCACCTTATATTACTTTGAGATAGACTATGATTGAAGAGTTTGACAAACACAAAAATGAACACTAGAAATCTAATACTTAGTCTATAAATCCAGGATGGACATTACCAGCCATAGATCATACCCAGTGAAGGACAAACCCTAATGTGGAGATTAATGCACTAGACTGTGGTCCTATAAAATGTTTTATTGAGACAAATCCCTGAACAAATTCTGTGTTGAAGATACATCCAATCATAAAAATTAAACCACTTAATTGATTAATGATGGACATACAAAAAGCTGTAGATACTTAATGTATAGAAACTGATGTGTTCAGAGATATGTATACACCCTTGAAACCATCATCACTACCAAGACCATACCTATCTACCACCTCCAAAATTTTCTTCTAGCCACTTTTATTGATTTTTTTTATCATTACATGGTAGACGAAAGCACTTAATTTAAGATATTACCTATTAGCAAAATTTTAAGTAAGCAATAAACTATTATTAATCACAGGCCCTATGTTATACAGAACTCCAGAACTTATTTATTTTGTATCACTGGAACTTGATCAATATCTCTCTAATTCCCCCTCCCCCAGCCCCTGACAACTACCATTCTACAATCTGCTTCCATGTATTTGTTTAGATCCCACGTATAAGTGAGATTATGCAGTGTTTGTCTTTACGTTTCAGGCCTATTTTACTTAGAATAATGTCCTCCATGTAGATACATGTTGTTGCAAGTGGCTTCTGCCATTTCTTCTTTATAAAGGCTGAATGATATTCCATAATGTATGTATGCCACATTTTATTTTATTTATTTATTTATTTTTAAAGATTTTATTTGACAGAGAGAGACACAGTGAGAGAGGGAACACAAGCAAGGGGAGTGGCAGGCAGAGGGAGAAGCAGACTTCCTGCAGAGCAAGGAGCCCGATGTGGGGCTCGATCCCAGGACCCTGGGATCATGAACTGAACTGAGGGCAGATGTTTAATGACTGAGCCACCCTGCCACATTTTATTTATCCATTCTTCTTTACATGGACTTTTAGGTTATTTCCACATCATAGCGATTGTGAAAACTGCTGCAGTGAACATGGGAGTACAGATATCTCTTTGAGATCCATATTTCAATTCCTTTGGATATATACCCAGAGGTGAGATTGCTGGATCAAATGGTAATTCTATTTTGAAATGTATAAGGAAACACTATATTGCTTACCAGAGTGGCTGCACCAATTTACATTTTAATTAATAGTGTACAAGGGTTCCTTTTTTCTCAACATCCTTCCTAACACTTCTTATCCTTTGTGGGTTTTTTTTTTTCTTAAAGATTTTATTTATTTATCTGAGAGAGACAATGAGATAGAGCATGAGAGGGGGGAGGGTCAGAGGGAGAAGCAGACTCCCCGCTGAGCAGGGAGCCCGATGAGGGACTCAATCCCGGGACTCCAGGATCATGACCTGAGCCGAAGGCAGTCGCTTAACCAACTGAGCCACCCAGGCGCCCCATTTTGTGGGGTTTTTTTGGTAATAGCCATCCAAAGAAGTGTGAAGTAATATCTCATTGTGGTTTTACTTGTATTTTTCCCCTAGTGATGACTGCATTTCCCTTAGTGATGGGGAACATCTTTTCATGTACTTGTTGGCCATTTGTATGTCTTCTTTAGAAAGATGTCTATTCAGTTTCTCTGCCCAGTTTTTCCACTTTCTTTAAGTTTTTATTTAAATTTCAGTTAGTAAATGTACAGTGTAATATTAGTTTCAGGTGTACAATTTAGTGATTCAACACTTACATACAACACCCAGAGCTCATCATGACAACTGCACTCCTTAATCCCTATCCCTTATTTCACCCATCCCTCCGCCCACCTCCCCTCTGGTAACCATCAGTTTGTTCTCTATAGTTAAAAGTCTATTTCTTGGTTTTCCTCTCTCTCTTTTTTCCCCCTGTGCTCCATTTTGTTTCTTAAATTCCACATGAGTGAAATCACATGGTATTTGTCTTTCTCTGACTGACATTTCACTTAGCATAATACCCTTAGCTCCATCCACATCTTTGAAATGGCAAGATTTCATTCTTTTTGATGGCTGAGTAATATTCCATTGCATATATATGCCACATCCTCTTTATCCATTCAGCAGTCAACAGATATTTTGGCTCTTTCCATAATTTGACTATGCTGCTATACATATTGGGGTGCATGTATCTCTTTAAATTAGTATTTTTGTATCCTTTAGGTAAATACTTAGTAGTGCAATTGCTGGATGATAACATACTTCTATTTCTAACTTTTTGAGAAACCTCCATACCGTTTCCCAGAGTGGCTTCAGCAGTTTACATTTCCACCAACAGTGTAAGAAGGTTCCCCTTTTCCCAAATCTTCACCAACAACTGATGTTTCTTGCACTGTTGTTGTTAGCCATTCTGAGAGGTGTGAGGTGGTATCTCATTTTAGTTTTGATTTGTACTTCCCTAGTGATGAATGATATTGAGCATCTTTTCATGTGTCTGTTGGCCAACTGTATGTAATCTCTGAAAAAATGGTTTATCACATCTTCTGCACATTTTTTAATTGGGCTATTCATTTTCTGGATGTTGAGTTTTATAAGTTCTTTATAAATTTTAGATATTTACTCTTTATCAGATATGTCATTTGCAAATATCTTCTCCTTTTTTTAAAGATATTTATTTATTTATTTATTTGAGAGAGAGAGAATGAGAGAGACAGCTTGAGAGGAGGAGGGTCAGAGGGAGAGCAGACTCCCTGCTGAGCAGGGAGCCTGATGTGGGACTTGATCCTGGGACTTCAGAATCATGACCTGAGCTGAAGGCAGCTGCTTAAACAAATGAACCACCCTGGCACCCGTAAATATCTTCTCCTATTCCACAGGCTGCCTTTTAGTTTGTTGACTGTTTCCTTCACCATGCAGAAGCTTACCCAAAGCAATATACACATTTACTGCAATCCCTATCAAAATGCCAACACTATTTTTCACAGAGCTAAATCAAACAATCCTAAAATCTCTATGGAACCACAAAAGCTCCCAAATAGCCAAAGCAACCTTGAAAAAGAAAAGCAAAGCTGGAGGTATCATAATTCCAGACTTCAAGTTATATTAAAAAGCAATAGTGATCAAAACAGTATAGTGATGGCACAAAAATAGACACATAGATCAATGGAAAAGAACAGAAAGCCAGACATGAACCCACAACTACATGTCAACTAATCTTGGACAAAGCAGGAAGGAATATTCAATGGGAAAAAGACAGTCTCTTCAACAAATGGTGTTGGGAAAACTGGGCAGGACCTTGCAGAAGAATGAAACTAGACCATGTTCTTACACCATACACAAAAATAATTCCAAAATGGATGAAAGACCTACATGTGAGATATGAAACCATAAAAATCCTAGAGGAGAACACAGACCAAAACCTCTTTCACATCGGCTGGAGCAACTCCTTATTAAGTATGTCTCCTGAGGGAAGTGAACCGGAGCAACTCCTTATTAGGTAGGTCTCCCGAGGGAAGTGAAACAAAAGCAAAAATAAACTATTGGGACTACAGCAAAATAAAAAGCTTCAGGTACAGAAAGAGAGAGGGAGAGAGAGAACATTCTCTTGAGAGCAAACTTATGGTTACCAAGGAGGAGGTGGGTGGGGGAATGGGTTAAATAGGTGATGGGGATTAAGGAGTGCACTTTTTTTTTTTTATTTGAGAGAGAGAGCACATGAGAGTGGGGAGGGTCAGAGGGAGAAGCAGACTCCCCGCTGAGCAGGAAGCCCAGTGCGGGACTCGATCCAGGGACTCCAGGATCATGACCTGAGCTGAAGGCAGTCGCTTAACCAACTGAGCCACCCAGGCACCCTAAGGAGTGCACTTTTGATGAGCACTGGTTGTTGTATTTAACGTCAAATCACTAAATTGCACACCTGAAACTAATATTACACTGTATGTTAACTAACTAGAATTTAAATAAAAACTAAAACAAACAAACAAACAAAACACTGTGTCATTGATGAAGAACCAAAGACTACAGACATTCCAAGAGGTGGAACCCTTTGGGCAGCCACTGAAAGCACATAGCTAGATAGATACTTAGATACATAGATAGATAAAATAGGACATTGAATTTTCCCATTACCTTTTTGCTTATATAGCTGCACATGTCCTCATTAATAGTTCTATAATTCTTAGATGGTAGAGGGCCTTTCAATGCAATTTCTTTTTCAGGGGTGTTTTTCTTTTTCAGGGACGTTTTGTTTTATCTCAATGGCATAAGCTTATCAGTTTTTCTAAGCCCATCTGAAAATGTTCAGCCATATATTGGAGATTCCCCAGATCTACAATTTCTCATACAATTTTCTGACCAAGTTCCCTATTTCAGGTTTTAGACCATTTATACAAAGAGAGGACAGGGATCCTTCCACATTAGCATGGAGTCCACCCAGAATATTGTTTAAAAGTTTCTTGAAACAGAATTCTAGAATCTTCTCTAGAGTTGTCTTTTTTTGTTGTTTATAACTATAGCTGTTCAAAAATGACCTACTTTTCCTTTCTTACTGTTTCTTTCTTACTGTTTCTAGGCCTTGTTAGGTGTTTTCCGTGATGGAATTTTTAAAACCATTTTAACTCTCCCACATGATAGTTTTCAATAAATTTTGTCTTTATCTGAGGAAGATTAAGTGGTCTAGATCTAAAATCCCTGGCCAGTAAATGACTAATACAATTCAAAATCCCATAGCAATGCTTTGGTTTTTCTGTGGTTTTGGAAGTCTTTAATTATAGCTCTAATATGACTCTTATATTCATCTTCCACTGATATATTTTCTGGCAATCTGAACTGAGGAATGACCTATTAAATCAGTAGTCTTCTGGGTAAGACCTTGAGGAAAGTAGTCTAAGTTGTGAAATCACAGCTGGTAGAACATAAGAAGCCACAGTGAGGAACAGTGTATGGTGATATGAATAAAGTGTGTTCTTAACTTTAGCTTTTCCCAGAGAATTTTTGAGGAAGGCTGTAATGGAATCAAAATTTTGTTTTGAACCCCCAGCATACCAATCTAAAAAACTGCCTTCTGAATATTTGGTATGTTTCCTTCTTTCCAGAAGCTACTCTAAAATGCTTTGTCTTTGCCATTTGAAAAGTTCCCCATAATGGCCTTTGCAGTTCTAAATCACACATAGTGAAATTGTGCTATTTTAGAATTTAAGCACAAGGATTATTATTATAGTGAGAATACATATGAGTTCTGCTTGAAGGTTTGATGTGGGCACAAAGAGATTCCTTGCAGCACAAAAAAAAGAGCAAGTCTCAATAGCCAACATCCAGGGGTGTGGATCCTTATGAAATGGTGTGTCAGGCTTTTGATTTCAAAACTACACAGTTAATAGCCTAGAAATCATTAGCTCTTGTGTAGGAAAACTAAGAATGAAGATCTCCTATGTTAAAGTGCTTTCTCTTCTAAACAGGTAAGACAGAAACTTCCCACTGAGTGTTTTTTAGAGGAAGGGTTTATTGTTCCAACAATAAACAAAAGCAAAAACTGGCCTAACAGCAACTTCCCCAAGGCCAGCTGAATGGTGAGTAAGAAAATCCCTATCACTGAGGGCTCAAAAAAGCTTTCCTTTTAACATTCAAGCTAGGGTCAAACAAAATAGGCAAGAAAAAGGAGAGATAATGTCAGAACTTGGTTAATAACAGTGAAAGGAAATGACAGTATAGAAAGGTAGTACTTTTCCCAGGAGGACAGTTTCTATCACCAATTCCTATTTATAATTTTCAAAAACTAAATAATCCAATAAAGCATGTGGGAGTGCGTGAGGACTTACACACCACCAGTCCTAGGAAGACAAAATAAATGCAGCTCGATTCACTGTTAAGAAGCTCTATTAAAGAACTGAAAACTTCAGATGACCAATGGGGACACACATCAATTGTGATTGGGCTGAAATGGCCCAAGTCAATCCAATAAAAGGAACCAGAGCTCTTTGGAAAATGGCTGATTACAACGTTGCTACAGGAAAGAACAAGATGAGGTTGGAGCTCCTG
>NW_027685708.1:0-367 GCF_054177405.1 Leptonychotes weddellii | reverse complement strand
CACACTATTGCAACAATTCCAGTGAGAGCTCACATTGAATTCTACTAGGGTAGGAACAGTAGAGGTAGTCAGTAGTCAATTTCTTATTTTTTGACATTAGAGACAGTAAAATTTCCTGACAAGTTTGTTATGGGGTCCAAGAGAAAAGATGGAATCAATGATGGATCCATTTTTGTTTTGTTTTGTTTGTTTTGCTTGAGCAACTGGGAGAATCGATTTATTATCAACTGAGAGAAAAAATTCTAGTGGCACATGCTGTGGGGAAAGATTACTATTTCAGTTTTTATAGATAATATTTGAGATAGATATTAGACTTCCAAGTGGAGATTTAAAGTGGATGATCTGAGATGTGACAGAGAAGTCTAAA
>NW_027685707.1:0-367 GCF_054177405.1 Leptonychotes weddellii | reverse complement strand
TTTTTTTTGCCTATGGATGTCTAATTGCTCCAGAACCATTTGTTGAAAAGTCTCTTTCCTCCACTGACTTACTTTTGACCTTGGTCAAAAATCAGTTGAACATATTTGGATCTATTTCTGGGTCCTCTATTGTGCTCCATTGATCCATGTGTCTGGTGCTCTGCCAGAACCACACAATTCTGATTACTAGAGCTACATAGGAAGGCTTAATATCAGGTAGAGTGATTCCTCCCACCTAATTCTTCCTTGCCAAGATCGTTTTAACTATTCTAGGTCTTGCACCTTTCCCTATAAACTTTAGAATAAGCCTGTCTATGTTTATTAAAAATGTTTCTAGGACTTTGATAGACACTGAATTAAACTTATA
>NW_027685706.1:0-367 GCF_054177405.1 Leptonychotes weddellii | reverse complement strand
TGAAAGAAACATTCCTGAATGTAAATATCTTCAATCACGAATCTAGAATTGACCCAAGCATTCTGTGGCATTCTTTTCCCCAAGCAAGCACTACCAATTCACAGATACAGAAACATGTCGTTTTTATGTGTAATACAATTTTTTAATGAATGTGATCATTTATATTAGTATATATCAGAAACCGCAAATACAAAAACAGCTGCATCCATATAGTTAAAATCCTGTCTGCAGCTCCCTCCCCTGTTCACTTTCTTTAAATGCAGTTTCCTTTCTGCCTTTTAGAATAATTCATCTTGGCAGAATTGGTTTATTCCAAAATTTTCAGGAGATTTTCTTTGGACAACTTCATTTTGGTTACCTAACATTT
>NW_027685705.1:0-367 GCF_054177405.1 Leptonychotes weddellii | reverse complement strand
GCAAAGGCTGTGCCTCATTCACTGTCCTGTTCCTGGAGGGGCAGTGTGTGTGGTGGTTAGAAACATGCTGTTTGGACTCAGACTGCCTGAGTCTCAGCCTCCAATCTGCCACTAACTAGTTGTGTGACCTTGGGTGTGTTATTTAACCTCTCTGTAAATGGGGATTTTTATGACCTGATGGATTTGTTGGGTGGATAATAACAGTACCTAACTCATAATATTAAATGAAGTAATGCAGATAAGTCACTTAAAACTCATGGGAGTCTAGCATATCCTAAGTGCTTAATAAACATTCAGCCCTATTTCTTTTTTTTTCTCATCACTGTCATCCTCATCCTCATCCTCACCACCACCATTATCACCATCA
>NW_027685704.1:0-367 GCF_054177405.1 Leptonychotes weddellii | reverse complement strand
AGGGGTTTTTTTAATGGAAAGAAAATTTGGGAGATGGAGAAAGAGAGGGAAAAATAGGGACAAAGACCTCTTGGCAGACAGACAATAAAATGGTTGAGAGAAGAGGGGACATAGGATGGACGAGGTGAGGAGGAAGATGAGGAAGAGCAAGGCAGGAGTGGGGAGTGCCCCGTAGACATGGCAGAGCAGTACCCTCCCTTGAAACCCTCTTCGGCCTTCCACAGAGCCTGGCCCCTCAGTGTGCACCAAGTCCAGTGGGGGCTTTCTTTCCAGGTCCTTTTCCATGCTGCACCCTAAGCTCTGTCTGGTAACTGGAGGCTTGGCCAGCTTGAGCAGGCAGAACTCCCTCTCTCACTCTCCCCAAGCT
>NW_027685703.1:0-367 GCF_054177405.1 Leptonychotes weddellii | reverse complement strand
GGGTGCCCTGTGCTCTGGTGGAACTCTATGTCACCGTATGCCATTTTGAGATGGACCCAGTGCTCTCTTCGCTCAGAGGTTCTACAAGCTGAGTGTATGCAATGCCTAAAATGTCTCAGAGCAGTTGAATGTGCCTCAGCTCAGATTTTTCACTCCAAGCTCTAGATTAAGGAAGCCAACTTTGGACAGAACAAAACCTGTTAATGCTTGGTAGATAGTTGTGAGATGTATATTCCTTACCAAAACAAAATGGTTGCTCTGATCCTATGTGAGGGTGCTGTGAGGCAGCCATGATTGTGACTAATGAGGTTGTATTTCTTAAGACGTTCTGCTGTGCTCACAGGCATAAGAGTGGTCCTTTTTTTTT
>NW_027685702.1:0-367 GCF_054177405.1 Leptonychotes weddellii | reverse complement strand
CACCTATGAAATATCCACAGTAAATATCATCCTCAATGGGGAAAAACTGAAACCTTTTCCCCTAAGTTCAGGAACATGGCAGGGGTGTCCACTATCACCACTGCTATTCAACATAGTACTAGAAATCCTAACCTCAGCAATCAGACAACAAAAAGAAATAAAAGACATCAGGATAGGCAAAGAGGAAGTGAAACTCTCATTCTTCGGAGATGATATGATACTTTATGTGGAAAACCCAAAAGACTCCACCTCAAAACTGCTAGAACTCATACAGGAATTCAGTAAAGTGGCAGGTTATAAAATCAATGCCCAGAAATCAGTGGCATTCCTATACACCAACAAGAAGACAGAAGAAAGAGATATTAAG
>NW_027685701.1:0-367 GCF_054177405.1 Leptonychotes weddellii | reverse complement strand
CCCCAAAAAACGTGTAGAGAAAGTCTTTGTGCAAGAGGGTGAAGAAGGTAAAGAAAATAGGATTGACATTCCTTGAGAGAAACCATAAATCCTACAGTTCCATGGAATGGAGCAGTTAATTTTGAAGACCAGGTCCTACGAAAAACAGTCCCTTAAACAACGATGGATTTCCTTTCTCCCTCAGTTTTTTTTCTGTTATTTCCAAAATACCATTAAAGATAACTGATAAGGTACTTCTTGAATTTCTACTACCCATAAAAGAATGCCTTAAAATAAACGGATTCAAAGACGAAAAAAATAAACAAAAACAAAAACAGGCCTCTGGGGGGCGGAGCAAGATGGCGGAGGAGTAGGAGACCTGGATTTC
>NW_027685700.1:0-367 GCF_054177405.1 Leptonychotes weddellii | reverse complement strand
CAGACCTAAGCCAGGGACGGTGGCCCCTCACAGCCTCGTCCCCGCTGCTGCAAACCACAGAATTTCATGCGTAACAGTGGTTGTAAACCAAGGGGTGTTGGCCAAGGGAGTCTTGGAATGCGGGGTGGGAATCTTCAGCCGCGCTTTCACTTACCGAATGAACGGCCTAAGTAAGCCCGCGGCGCTCACGGGAGTGTCGCTGCGAACCGCGAGCGGACTCACGGCGTCAGGCGAACTGAGTGCCGCGCCCCCTGCGCAGCTACTCCGCGCTCACACCTGGTGGGGTGTGCGGGGTGGGGGCGGGGTGTGCGGGGGTGGGGGGGGCAGGGGGGGTGTGTGTGCGGGGGTGGGGCGGGGTGTGTGGGGG
>NW_027685699.1:0-367 GCF_054177405.1 Leptonychotes weddellii | reverse complement strand
AGGTGCAGGTGTAGGGAGGTGGGCAGGTGTGGTGGCAGGCAGCAGAGTGGGACCCCACGCATGGTCTAGGTTAGGAGGGCATCCTCTTAGGATGAGGGATGTGACAGTGACTGGGTCATAGGTTTGAGCCATGGTGGAAGTGGTCACCGAGGGGGCAAGTGGGATTAGTTGAAGGCATCGTGATGGAGACAGGCCTATGAGAAAATGCTGAAAATAAGGGGAAATTAGGATCTTAGAGCAGCAATTACAGAAGGGGGAGAGGAAAGGTGGGGGATACAGGGCAGGATGGTAGACATCCAGGTAGGTTTCATTAAGTGGTGAAAGTCAGGAGAATAATTTTCAAATACAGTGAGTGCTACTGTGTCAA
>NW_027685698.1:0-7167 GCF_054177405.1 Leptonychotes weddellii | reverse complement strand
CGATGGACACCTTGGCTCTTTCCACAGTTTGGCTATTGTGGACATTGCTGCTATAAACATCGGGGTGCATGTACCCCTTCGGATCCCTACATTTGTATCTTTGGGGTAAATACCCAGTAGTGCAATTGCTGGATCATATGGTAGCTCTATTTTCAACTTTTTGAGGAACCTCCATACAGTTTTCCAGAGTAGCTGCACCAGCTTGCATTCCCACCAACAGTGTAGGAGGGTTCCCCTTTCTCCGCATCCCCGCCAACATCTGTCGTTTCCTGACTTGTTAATTTTAGCCATTCTGACTGGTGTGAGGTTGTATCTCATTGAGGTTTTGATCTGATTTCCCTGATGCCGAGTGATGTTGAGCACTTTTTCATGGGTCTGTTGGCCATTTAGTTCACCCTTGAACTTTAAAAATTATTTACAAGTTAAGGTGTTTGTGTTACTACTGTTTTTTTTTAACTCACATCTATAATAATTTTTTTTTTTTTTCTTTTTCAACTGCTCCACTAAGGGTAACAGCCACCATGAGTTTCTTCTCTCTTAGGATGGCCTCAACACTTTTTCAGATTTCTTCACATTCTCAGGTCTCTGTTGGGATTTACAACCATGATTTTGTAGGTTACCCATAATATCACAATTGCTAAGATAGGACATTCTCCTGCAACTTTCTATATCCTAAGAGAAAGCATAAGTCTCTGCCTGGCAATCTTTGATCAAATGCTGCAATGTATATGTAAAAGCACAGAGTATAAATGGTGCCATCTTCCCTCAGAGACTGTTGAGCTTTTGTTTGTCTGGTAGACTATTGGAGCATAGCCTGATTGTCTTGATCCAATTAGCAGTTAAATTAATTCAAGGTTAAGTTTTAGGCTGTTCCACTCCCTGTATGCCTTACTCCAAGAATAGAGCTGTTCTAGGATTTATTTTTTATTTTTAAAAAAGATTTTATTATTTTTTTTATTATTTTATTTTTTTAAATTTATTTCTTAGAGAGAGAGAGAGAGTGAGAGAGAGAGCGCAAGAGGGGGAAGGGTTAGAGGGAGAAGCAGACTCCCCGCCGAGCAGGGAGCCCGATGTGGGACTCGATCCCGGGACTCCGGGATCATGACCTGAGCCGAAGGCAGTCGCTTAACCAACTGAGCCACCCAGGTGCCCAAGATTTTATTTATTTATTTGACAGAGAGAGACACAGCGAGAGAGGAAACACAAGCAGGGGGAGTGGGACAGGGAGAAGCAGGCTTCCTGCGGAGCAGGGAGCCCAATGCGGGGCTCCATTCCAGGACCCTGGGATCATGACCTGAGCTGAAAGCAGACACTTAATGACTGAGCCACCAGGCACCCCTGTTCTAGGTTTTAAATGGAAAGCCTCATGTGTTTACCAGGGCTCGTGGTCCCCAGCAGATCCTAGAGTTTGTTTTCCTTCTTCAGCATTGTGAGGATGCCAGCACTCTGCTAGGCTTTGTGTGTGTGTGTGTGTGTGTGTTTATGTTGTTAGGAACTGTATAATACATCATTAGTTTTTGATGTAGTGTTTAATGATTCATTAGTTTCATATAACACCCAGTGGTCATCACAACACATGCCCTGTGTAATACCCATCACTCAGCTACCCCAGGTAGGCTTTTTAACTTCTAAACCTCAGATTTCAACAAAACTTTTCACCTCCTATTCCTTGTATTCAGAAGTTCGCAAATGCCTTTTGATCAAACTAAACAAAATAACAGGTTGACTTTGTGATTCTTCTTTTTTTTTTTCTTTCAGGGATGTTTGTTGCTCAAGACCTAGAAGCCTTGGGATCTCCCATTCATATTTTTGGAGTGTTTTTCCAGCCCTGGAAGTTTGCTATGAATCCTGAGGTACAACGTTTTATTTCTGTGCCTCACTCTGAGAATTAGGAAATGTACTAAAAGAGAAAAAGAACATATAAAAATAGTGGCAAATATTTGGTTCGACTCAACGCACTCCCCTTTTCTCCTATATCTTGGTTTTTTTGTTTTGTTTTTTAAGATTTTATTTATTTATTTGACAGAGAGAGAGACAGGAGAGAGGGAACACAAGTAGGGGGAGTGGGAGAGGGAGAAGCAGGCTTCCCGCTGAGCAGGGAGCCTGATGCGGGGCTCGATCCCAGGACCCTGGGATCATGACCTGAGCCGAAGGCAGCCGCTTAACCGACTGAGCCACCCAGGCGCCCCTTGGTTTGTTTTTTTGATGACTTCAAAAACTGTTCTATGGTCATTCTGAGTGAGAGATTTGGTATGATACTAGACCCTCTATCAGAGCCTGAAGTAAAGATATTAGCGATAATAATTAATTCAAAATTGTTTTTACATTTGATGATTTAAACCTCCCACATCATGAAAAGTGCTGTGACAGCCAAAGTAATCTATACAAATTTCAGTTTGTTTTAAATCATTTCATAAGAATTACACCAATACAAAATGTTATAGTATCTTTTTTTTTTATTTTTTTTATTCTTATGTTAATCCCCATACATTACATCATTAGTTCTAGATGAAGTGTTCCATGATTCATTGTTTGTGCATAACACCCAGTGCTCCATGCAGAACGTGCCCTCCTCAATACCCACCACCAGGCCAACCCATCCTCCCAATGTTATAGTATCTTAATAAAGACATAGCAGCTGTCCACTTTTGCCACGCATGCTCTAAGTCAGAATATCTGACTTGCCCAAGTTCATACCAGCTAATGGAAACTGCTAACTCAAAACTCGAAGTATCTGTTCAATCCAAACTTAAATTTATTGCAGTTTTATTTTAAAAATAAAATAAAATAAAAATTCTATTTTTCCTGACATTAATAAAAACAGAATATTTATCCAAACATTGGGGCCAAGCTGTAGCTATCTCCAATTCTTCTTTCCCCTTACCTACCACATTAATTCAAGTTTTCAGTCCTATGAGTAGTGGCTATTCATTCCTACATTTCTCAAATGTATTTTCTTCTCCTTCTCTCCCACTGGCATTGTTGGGGCTCAGATCCTCACCCTTTCTTACCTTAAATATTATACCTCTCCTAATTTGGCTCCCTGACTCCCATCTCAGGGCATCAATCTTAAAGCTGCTGCTTTATCTTTTCAAAACATACTATTTCACTCTTATTTTGAAGCTTGTTACAAGTTCAGTGCATAAAATGGAGAACAATGACATTTTTTAGGGCAGTAGCCAGTTCGTGTAGGGGTTTTATAAGTCAGGCTAACTTTCTTGTCTTAATGTCTGTCTCCAAACCCATAACCCTGTCTATGATCTACAGTAAACTACTCCTAAGTTATTATATTTACAAGCATAATTATATGTCTTTGTCTGAAAGGCTCTTTGAGTACAATCCCTTTCTTTTCTGAGTCCCTGAGACTTCCTCTGTAAAGACTTTCCTTAACAGACTAGCATTATACATTCCTTCCTCTGTTCTTCCATGACTCCTTTAAATAGACCCGCCATAGTACTTATACATTATGGTCATTTGTGAATGTTTATTATTCTTCAGAGATGTCTCCTGATCATTTTCTCAATTTCATCTCTCATTCATTGATTGTATACAGGCCCATGACTCTATTTGCAGTGTATATACAAATTATTCTTGTCTCTCCAAATTCTCTTTCCCTTAAGCTTCAGAATTCTATGAAAATTGCCTTTTTCAATTCCTCTGCTGTATGCTTTACTTATTCTACATGTAAAATTTAACCTGTTATGTACTGATCTTCATGTTACATTCTCTATGTTCCCTAATCATATTACCGGATACCCAGTTTCTTTAGCCAAGAAAAATCTCCAGTTTCTCAATTTTTCCAATTCATTTCTTTCCTTTAGTTCCTATGTCCATTAACTTGCCAAATTCTGTTGAGCCTGTATCAGAAATGTTATTTAATTCTGCTAACTTCTCTTCATTTTCACTACCATTAGTCTACTTTGAATCATCTTTATCTTCTAAAGGGTCATCATTCTAGCAATGTCACAAAGGATATCACTTAAAGATGGATCTAATATAATTTCTTCTGCTTAAGACCTTAGTAAAATATCTGAAGATAAAAATTTAGCTCCCAAATTTGATATATGACATTGAATTAGTTTTCTAGTTGGATCTTGCTTTAACTGCACCCCCTCCTCCTAAAAAAGTTTGTATTTACTAATATCCAACCAAAGACATCATATATTCACATTATTTTTCTACCTGAGAGCATGTCTTTCTTCAATTGGCTAATCTTCGATTCACAAGAGCCTGATCACTTTTAATCCTCTCTATGAAGACATATATAATTTCCACAATCAAAAGTGGTTGCTGCATTCATTCTACAAGTATTAATTCACTGTCAACTTTGTATTAGGTACCATTATATGTGCTTAGAATACTTCAATAAATAAAACAAAGGTTTCTGTCCTTGTGAATCTTATGTTCTAGTGGGAAAGAAAGAAGGGGATTGGATAGGTAGGAGTTTTCAATGAAGTGATCAATAAGATGGCCTCCTTGAGAAGGAGCTGAGAAAGTAAGACAAATGAACAGCTAAGGAAATGTAGTCTAGGCAAGGAAGCAAGCTAGTACAAAGAACCTAAGGAGGGAGAATGTGTGCCATATTTGAAGAACAGCAAAAATGCTGGATTAGAGTAAGTAGAGGGAAAGAGTAAGAGAAGGGAGTCATGAAGCTATACAGAGAAAACAATTACGTATGACCTTGTCAGAATTTTTACCTTAACCCTGAGTAAGGTAAATTTTAGTAAATTTGTGTGCAATGCAGGATTTTGACTAATAACACAGTCTATTTGTGAGTAAATTTGTGAGCAATGCAGGATTTTGAGTAATAACACAGTCTGCCCTACATTATCAAAGGATAAGGTTGATTTCTCCTAAAGAACTTGATATTCATCTTTATTTTACTACTTAACATAATATTTTTAACTGTCATACTGAGTGTCACTTATCCCTGACCCCATATTCCAAAGTTCTCAAGAATAAGAACCATGTTTTATTTTTGTGTCCACAGATAGAAGTTTGCACCTACCCAGGACACTGCACGTGGCCAATAATTTCAGGTGTACATTTAATTATGAAATATAGCCTGTCTAGGATATTTCAGGCACAGAGATAGATGCTATTGCATAATAATTCAACTCACAATAGAAGTCAGAGGTAATTTAATGTATGTACTGCTGACAGCACACATTCAATGTACATTGTTATTTCATTCACCTATGGACAATAAATAATCATCTTCTGCTACATGCTCCTGAAATATATCTTTCCACATATGACCTGAAATCCCCATATGATCTGAACAAGATCAGAGATGAGGAGAAAACAAAGGAATTTTGAAGCCCTAATAAGACCTGTTATTGTCAGACTTTATGTATACTTTAATGCTTTATTTTTCAACAAGAACCCTGAGTGGTAGGTGATACTCTTTTCATTTTCATAATGAAAATGGTAATACTCGTTAAGAATTAGGATTTGAACCCAAAGCTATCACTTGAGTTTCAGTGTCTTTTTGTCTCATTACTCCATTCAGGAGAAAGTCTCTACATTAGAGAAAATTTATACATCCATATTGCAGAGATAGGTATCTTGATATATATTCATAAACCTAAGCACACTTACACAGCACTTACATGAAAAAAAAATTACTACCACATTTAGGAAAACTGCCTTGTATTTAAAAAGAATGGCTTGTGTCAGTGCCTAAGGATGAGATTTTGGCATATCCAAAGGGCTGAAGATAGGTTTAGTAGCTTATTTTCCTCAATCTGGAAATTCTGACTACTTCAGTAAGATACCTTATCAATTTCTCACTTTGGCTTAATGTGCCTTTTGGAATGCTTTGAAAGATACATGGGGCTCTAAATTGCAACCTTGGTTCTTTTTGCCTTCTCATAGTAGAAATAAACCTTAGTGATTTTTCATTCTCTCTGCCTCTCCCTGCTACCTGAGTGCTCTCCTCATCCAAGGCCATTCTATTCTCACCTGAAGAATAGTGCCTATCACTTCCTCAAATGGCTCTAGTGAGGGGCAATTCTAAGAGATATATAAGAACAATCTGAACCAACAGTGTATGTATAGACAGGTAGATAGATAAACATATACACGCATGCATACATACATATACAGGATAGGCTGTTTGTGTGTATGTGTGTATGTATTTATATACAATTGTTAAAAACCCTCAACTCCAAGATAAGATAAACTGAGATTGGAATCTCAACTCTATTATTTTAGTAGCATTAACATCAGCAAATGACATGCTCCCTGAAAATCAGTCTTCATATCTGAAGGAGTACTGTTGGCATCCTTAAAAGTTATCACAAGGACATAATGATTAAAAAAAAAGGATATAATGATACAATAAAATTAAAAGCAATAGTGGAAGCTAATATTAGTCATTTGATAATAGCTTTTTAACAGTTAATGACTAACTAGGACCTATATGTTAATACCTAGTATTTTCATATGCAAATTGCATTAACTTTAGTAACTGAATACAAAGTACAGGTCGATATATAATCAGTTTTCATAATGGAGCATTGTAATACAATCATTTATGCAAACAGGGTATTAGACTCCTTTGTTTTATAAAGTTTTTGCTATAAACTGAAAATCTCACAGAGTGGCAATGCATCGCCATTTTAAAGGAACTTGCTTCTCAGTGCTTCCTCTTGGCAGTTGACTATTCTTTCCAATTTTTTGTGATTTACACATCTGTCCTTTGTGATGGGAAGTTATGCCCATAGGTGGGCAGAGGTGGGCCACACATCGATCTCTGTGACATGCCATTAGCCATCTTCTTTCACTTAATACTATCTGACGAGTCTTGACCAGTTCAATTTTCCCACTGAAGACACTGTGTTTAATAGAATTAGAACTCCCCTTGCTCTGCTCTCATGTCACATTTTATGTTTAGGCAGATTCAAAGTTGTCTTTTCTTAATTCTAATTCTCAGTTCCTTTTTAATCCCTATATGAAATGAAAAGCAGGGGCGCCTGGGTGGCTCAGTCGGTTAAGCGACTGCCTTCGGCTCAGGTCATGATCCTGGAGTCCCGGGATCGAGTCCCGCGTCGGGCTCCCTGCTCGGCGGGGAGTCTGCTTCTCCCTCTGACCCTCCTCCCTCTCATGCTCTCTGTCTCTCATTCTCTCTCTCTCAAATAAATAAATAAAATCTTTAAAAAAAAA
>NW_027685697.1:0-367 GCF_054177405.1 Leptonychotes weddellii | reverse complement strand
AAAAAAAATTTAAAGTACAATATGTATTTTAATGCCAGTTTTAAGTGAGATTTTACACCTTTTTAAGCTTATCAATGTGTGAGCCTCAACTTCCCTTTGAAGAGGTGGTCCAAAGCTGATGATAGAAACAATGCAGAATGACAAAATTTTTTGTCTCTTCTTCCCCTATAATTTCTCATTCATTTTCCCTTCAGCGTTTCTAGCCCTCTTTTCAAAGCATCCAAAGATTATTTCATGTTCATTAATCAGATCATTCCACTGCCTGATTTATCTGACAAAACAAGTTTTTTCCAAATACCTAAACTAAATTTATCCGTTTCCAATTCTGGCCAATTACTCCTTCTCTTAGCACCACAGTCCAGCACAC
>NW_027685696.1:0-367 GCF_054177405.1 Leptonychotes weddellii | reverse complement strand
GGTGAGGATGGGTGATGGGGAAAGTAGCACGGTGAAGAGGAACTGTCTGGAGGCAGGCAGACTCAGAATCATTATCTAGAAGATGCTGCAGAGAGTATTTCTAGGCCCAGCACCGGCACATCCTGGTGACGACTCGAAGGAGGCCTTCCTGGGCATGTGCAGCATTTAAAGGAAACCCGAAATGATTCCACTAATGTGGCAGTGAAGCAGCCCTGATGGGCAGGGGAGAGCCTTCTAGATTCTTCTAAGCGTTACTTCACCCAAGAAGCCTGGTTCCTTTGAATGATGGAAAGAGCTCTGGATGGGCGCCTGGGTGGCTCAGATGGTTAAGCGTCTGCCTTCGGCTCAGGTCATGATCTCAGGGTCC
>NW_027685695.1:0-367 GCF_054177405.1 Leptonychotes weddellii | reverse complement strand
TTCTGCCCCATCAAGGTCTTCCCATAGCTGCTCCTGGCCCTTCAGGCCCCAGAAACAGGTGCTTCCGATATGTACAGAGACAACAGACATGGCCTGACCCTTCCTAGTTTCCTCCAACTGAGATGCAAATTTCTCCTGACAAAGTCTTACCAGGTGGCTACAACACATTTTTTTTTCCAGTTGGACAATATGGGGAGATATTTTATAGCAAGAAAGCCATCCTCCACCCCTCAGATCAGGTTTGTCAAAGCCCTAAGCTGTGCATAAGAGACTCCCCAAAAGGTGCACTGGAAATTATGTTGGGCAGGCCTGCAGCAGAGAGTAGTCAGATTCATGGGGGAGCTATGAAATGAAAGGAAATTGTGGA
>NW_027685694.1:0-367 GCF_054177405.1 Leptonychotes weddellii | reverse complement strand
ATGGACTCTGAAAAACAAACTGAGGGTTCTAGAGGGGAGGGGGGTGGGAGGATGGGTTAGCCTGGTGATGGGTATTAAAGAGGGCACGTTCTGCATGGAGCACTGGGTGTTATGCACAAACAATGAATCATGGAACACTACATCAAAAACTAATGATGTAATGTATGATGATTAACATAACAATAAAAAATACAAAAAAAGAAAAAGTAAAGGAGCACAATACATTGTGTATATGCACATATTGTGTGTACACATACGCATACATATACACACAGACACTCAAACACATATATATATACACACACAGACACACATATATACATATACACACATATATACATACACACATATTCATATGTATACACAA
>NW_027685693.1:0-367 GCF_054177405.1 Leptonychotes weddellii | reverse complement strand
GGTATTAAGGAGGGCACGTACTGCATGGAGCAGTGGGTGTTATACAAAAACAATGGATCATGGATCACCACATCAAAAACTAATAATGCATTGTATGATGACTAACATAAAATAATAAAATTAAATTAAATTAAAAATAAATAATAAAATAAAAATTTAAAAAATCTAAAAAAAAAAAACAAATAGAGAAACAGATTTAGGGACAATAAATATCATGTTCCAATCTACACAGCTAGTAAAAGATAGAGCCAGCATTTGAACCAGATTCCAAAGCCTTAGGTTATAACCACTACATAATGCCTATTACATGAATGTTAAAAATCGAAAATATTGTTAGGTAAGCCTTCAATAAATATTTGCTAAACAA
>NW_027685692.1:0-367 GCF_054177405.1 Leptonychotes weddellii | reverse complement strand
AGGGGCCTCAGTAGGGAGAGCCTCTTCCGTGTGGCTGGCCGGAACATGACCCGCCACTCAGAATGTGTGGGTGCAGGGCAGCCGGAACAGGGTTCTTGTAGTTTAGTCTGCCAGACCTTTGACCAGCGGCGGCCGTGAGGAGGTGACTCCTGCGAAGATGAGAAGATCAGCTGATGTTATTAAGCAGTCCGCCATCTCGGGAATTATTCTGAGCAGTTTCTAGTTTTAGCTTCTTTCATCCTCACCTGCCCTCGAAGTAGGTAGTGATAACCCCATCGTGTTGCAGAGGAGGAAACCAAGGCCCAGCGGGGGCAAATAGCTTTCCTCAGGTCGTAGTGCTCGGCAGAATCCGTGCTTGAGGCCGAGC
>NW_027685691.1:0-367 GCF_054177405.1 Leptonychotes weddellii | reverse complement strand
TAAATTATGTTATGTTAATCACATTACATCATTAGTTTTTGATGTAGTGTTCCATGATTCATTGTTTTAATATAACACCCAGTGCTCCAGGCAGAACTTGCCCTCTTTAATACCCATCACCAGGCTAACCCATCCCCCTACCCCCCTCCCTTCTAGAACCCTCAGTTTGTTTCTCAGAGTCCATAGTCTCTCATGGTTCATCTCCCCCTCCGATTTTTCCCCCTTCATTCCTCCCTTTCTGCTATCTTCTTCTTCTTTTTTTTTTTTTAACATATAATGTATTATTTGTTTCAGAGGTACAAGTCTGTGATTCAACAGTCTTACACAATTCACAGCGCTCACCATAGCACATACCCTCCCCAATGTC
>NW_027685690.1:0-367 GCF_054177405.1 Leptonychotes weddellii | reverse complement strand
TACTGGTATAATACTAATATTGATTTTTTATTTATGGTAATTGTACTATATATGGTAAGATAGCAATCTGAGGGAAAATAGATGAGGGTAAAATGAAAGTTTTTGTATTATTTTTCAAGTCTCAATAACTAAAATTATTTCAAATAAAAAACTAAGAACTGTTGAATAATGGGTTTGATATTTTTATGTTAAATTAAAAAAAAAAAACAAAACAGGAAGAAGAAATACAACAAATCAAAACCAGAACAGAAAAAGGAGGTAATATATATTTAATACTCATGACCCCTTCCCCTTTACATTCAGTGTCCCATATCCCTGAAAAGAGCACCTGTAATTGTTTCTAAATAGTTACTGATGACAAGGTTCC
>NW_027685689.1:0-367 GCF_054177405.1 Leptonychotes weddellii | reverse complement strand
CTAGTTGTCAGGATAATTTTATTAGTACTCACAATTATAACATAGCAGCATTTTTCCATAAAATATGAGAAGATACATTAAAAGGATAAAATCAACATAATTTTTATTTATAACAGTGATAAAGGAATTGTATTCAGAGCATTTTCAATAATAAAAATAATCTAGCTGCGGTGGCGCCTGGGTGGCTCAGTCGTTAAGCCTCTGCCTTCCGCTCAGGTCATGATCCCAGGGTCCTGGGATCGAGCCCCGCATCGGGCTCCCTGGTCTGCGGGAAGCCTGCTTCTCCCCCTCCCACTCCCCCTGCTTGTGTTCTCTCTCTCGCTGTGTATCTCTCTCTGTCAAATAAATAAAATCTTAAAAAAAAAAA
>NW_027685688.1:0-367 GCF_054177405.1 Leptonychotes weddellii | reverse complement strand
ACTGGTATGAGGTGGTATCTCATTGAGGTTTTGATCTGGATTTCCCTGATGCCTAGCTGCTTATATTGTTTTAACCATTCCAAGTCAGTCCCTTGGGAAAGGAGCGAGATTTGTACAGTCCTAAGCTTCTGCATCAGCTCCTTCCCCTATCAGCTCCTTTCACTGGTTAACTATATTCCATGTGAACGCTTTACAGGAAGATAATCCCAGACAGAAAAATCTCCCTTAATGCCCTCACGGAAGTTAAAGCACTGAGCACACCACATTTATATTTCTATAGCACCCCAATATAACCCTATCTTCTGGTAATGTGTTTTTTTCCTATTTATATGTTTATCTTCCCTACCAGATTCTAATTAACTTGAAC
>NW_027685687.1:0-7168 GCF_054177405.1 Leptonychotes weddellii | reverse complement strand
GAGACGATGGACTCTGAAAAACAAACTGAGGGTTCTAGAGGGGAGGGGGGTGGGAGGATGGGTTAGCCTGGTGGTGGGTATTGAGGAGGGCACATTCTGCATGGAGCACTGGGTGTTATGCACAAACAATGAATCATGGAACACTTCATCTAAAACTAATGATGTAATGTATGGGGATTAACATAAGAATAAAAATATAAAATAAAATAAAAAAAAGAATAGTAAAAAGACTCTAATTCTGCCCCCGACTCCCCTCCAACCCCACCCTCCCCACACACGCACTCACACTCTCTCTCAAATAAATAAATCTTTAAAAAGAGATATTATTCTGACAAATGTAAGGATGAAATGATTTTTCATCTTTATGATGTTTGGGATTTGCTTTAAAATTATCCAGTAAGAGAAGGAGTGGGAGTTAGGAAAGCATGTATGGGGAGAATAAATTAAATAAGACTGGTCATGGGTTGCTAACTACTGAAACTACAAGAGGGGGATTTAGGAATTTATAATACTATTTCCTCTACTTGAATATGTTTCCATAATAAAAAAAAAAATTAATCAAGTGTTAAGACCTATTAAGTAAAAAAAATCAGGGGCGCCTGGGTGGCTCAGATGGTTAAGCGTCTGCCTTCGGCTCAGGTCATGATCCCGGGGTCCTGGGATCGAGTCCCACATCGGGCTCCCGGCTCAGCGGGGAGCCTGCTTCTCCCTCTGACCCTCTCCCCTCTCATGCTGTTTCTCTCTCGCTCACTCTCTAAAAAATAAATAAAATCTTAAAAAAAAAAAAAACAAAAAAAAACCCCAGAAGTTGTCACTCCTGCAGTTTCCACTACTTCTGACCCATAAGCATAGTTTCTCCAAAGATAAAACAGATAAAGCCCAGGTTACTGAAACTGCAATGATACGCCTAACCTTTGTCAGCCTGGGAAGGTAAAACACTGAGGTTTCTTCACCTGGCTTTCTTCTCTCATCTGGCAAGGATGCACCAAGACCAGCTAACAGAAGGCTCTCCAATATGGTTTGAACTGGAGGATGAATGCTGGCATAAAGAATGCTTAAAAACATGAACACTCCTAGTCACTGCCAGTACTTCTCTAGAGGTCCTCTTTTGGAACAGAGGTGGCTTATTTGCAATGCAGACGTTAACTATATCAAGACACACTTCTGAAAAGGTTACTTGAGGTAGATGACACTGGTCTTGAGTTCCTTGGGGGGGAGAAATGTTACCTTCACAAAACTGTTGACAGCCATGATGGCCATGTCTGGCTGACTCTTGGCGTAGTTCATCAAATAGAGATAAACAAGCTTCTTTAATTCCAGGTTGTCAGTTTGCATACAGTTCACTACATCTGGAAAGAGAGAACTGAGAAGAGAGGAGAAAAGAGAAAAGGAAAATGAATAGATGTTGGTGCCAAGCTACTGGATCGAACACGAAGAAATGGCCTTATTTTACAAAGTGATCCGATGCAAGGAAAGATGTCCCCACAGTGGTAACAATTAACACTGAAATGAATTTCTAAAGAAACTATAGTCCCAGTCCCAAGAAAGTCTCTAAAAATAGATTTAAGAAACTTTCATTACGAAAATTTTCTAACAAAAGTAGACAGAGCAGTATAATGAACCCAATGTATCCATCACCCAGCTGCAAAGAAGCATTAATACACATCCAATCTTGTTTCATACATATCCTCAATCCATTCTTCCTTCCCCCATCCCTATCCCATCTAATTGCTATGGATTTTTTTTTTTTAAGTGGGCTCCACCCCCACATGGAGCCCAACATGGGGCTTGAACTCACGACCCTGAGATCAAGACCTGAACTGAGATCAAGAACTGGACACTTAACTGACTGAGCCACCCAGAAGCCCCTGCTCTGGATTTTTAGTGAAATCCTAGACATCATATAATTTCATACATATTTTAAGGCATATTTTTAGGAATCTTGTTTTAAAAAACACAATCTTTATCACACACAAAAATTAACAGTAATTCTACATATCAATTCATTGCAGGTTCAAAGCACTATGGTTGTTATACTTTTAATGTTCATATTCTTCTATCCTTGGCCAGTGGGAACTTAGCTAGCTTCTGAGTCCCTGTGATGCAATCCTGCATTTTCACCGGTTTCCTCACTTTCTGGTAAGACACTATGCTCTATCCAGGATTAATAGGTACATTTCTAATCTCACAACTGAAACCAATCATTTTTCTAAGGAGTCCTGATTCCCTTCTAGAATTTCTTTATTCTTAATGTTACAAACTCAGACAAATGAAAATTTGAGTGTCCTCAAATACAAAAGGAGTTTACACTCTTCCCAAGTTCAAGTCATTTCATGATTTACTACTCTCTTATAAAGCCAAAGGAGAGTGGCTTTAGTTTGGAATGGCTTCCAAACCATTAGTTTGGAAGGAGAGCTTATGATTTGCTGTTCTGTTACCATCTATCTCAGAGGTTGGCGGACCTTTTCTGGGAGGGAAGAGAGTAAATACTTTAGGCTTAGCAGGCCAAGAGGCAAAAAAATTGAAAATATCATATAAGTAATTATATAACAAGAGAGAAACCAATTTACCACAATTTGTTGATGAAACTTAAGTATAATATTTTTGTACTACAGATCTAATGAGAAGATTAGAATTCTTTTTTGGGGGATAACATTTTGTTTAATTGGGGTTAAATAAGAATACCTAATCTCTATTTATTCTGCTTCTTTGAGCTATCCAGGCACGGTACATATCCCATCTCCTCCAAGAAGGTTCTTCAATTGTTCCTATTTACATGGATCTCTCCTTTTATAGAACTCTTATTGCCTTTAACATACACATTCTAGTACCTAATTATAAAGCTATATTTATTATTCCCTAATTTGTCAAACTTTGGGTCTCTTCAACTAGATAGTAAGTGTAATGAAGGCTAAGAGACATCTACTATCCTTTTAAAATTACAATATGTGGGGGAGCCTGGGTGGCTCAGTTGGTTGAGCGACTGCCTTCGGCTCAGGTCATGATCCTGGAGTCCCTGAATTGAGTCCCGCATCGGGCTCCCTGCTCGGCGGAGAGTCTGTTTCTCCCTCTGACCCTCCCGACCCTCCCCCCTCTCATGTGCTCTCTCTCTCTGTCTCTCTCTCTCAAATAAATAAAATCTTTAAAAAAAAATAAAAAATAAAATTACAATATGTGGAACAGCATAAGCACAAGATAAATCATCAGCAATTAACAGATTAACAAGTAGTATTTACCAATTAACAAGTAGTATTTACATACAAAAGGAAACTCAGTGAGGTTTAACTTTTCTAGGATATAGAAATAACCTTGGTGAGAACACAAAAGCCCCACTAATGAAGTATGTTGACTTTTACCAGTTCATCAGTACTGACGCTCTCAATCCAGATTTATTCCTTGGCAAAAATAGCCCATCAGTGCCTAGATCAATCCTGGGTAGGAAAACCATAGCCTGTCCATCAAATACAGCCCACCACTACTTTTGTATGAGCTGTAAGCTAACAGTGGTTTTTAGGTGAATATTTAAAACTCATTTGATGATAGAGAATATTAACTTTGGACCCCAATTAAACAAAATGTTATCCCCCCAAAAAGAATTCTAATCTTCTCATTAGATCCATAGTACAAAAATATACTTAAGTTTCATCAACAAATCGTGGTAAATTGGTCCCTCTCTTGTTATAATACTTTCAATTTTTTTTTGCCTCTTGGCCTGCTAAGCCTAAAGTATTTACTCTCTTGCCCTCCCAGAAAAAGTCCGCCAACCTCTGAGACAGATGGTAATAGAACAGCAAGTTAAGAGCCAAATGTTTATATTTTAACAAACAAAACTCCAACAAAAGGCACCTCAGCGCAGCAGCACCTGAAGCACAAGAAGATACCGGAGTTATTAATTGCCACCGTTTCTACCTGGGCCCCTGATCTGGCTAGGGGAACTGCTCTCACCCTCCTGGTCTAAGGAAATCCTTCACACTCTAAAAATTATTGAGATTCCCCAGAGAGTTTTTGTTCATGTGAGTTATACCTACTGATATTTTGTGGTATCAGGAATTAAAACAGAAATATTTTAAAACACTGATCCATTTAAAATAGTAAATGTATTTCATATTAACAAATATTTTAAAACAAAAATTTATATTTTTAAAAAATTAAGATGCCATTGTTTTGCATTTTTGCAAATCTCTTTAATGTCTAGTTTAAGCAAAGACAGCTGGATCTTCATATTTGCTCCTGCATTCAATCTGTTGTAGGATATTGTTCTGATTGAAGTATAAGAAGAAAATCATACACATATATTAATGGGAAAAGGGAGTATTTTAACAGCTTTTTCAGATTAACTGGATATTCTTTGATTCATTAAAGCTAGACAAATGCTTTGTTTTTCTTTTTCTTTTTTCAGTCCACAAATGATAGTTCCCTAAAAGTTAGTTAGCTCAGTTGGTTGGCTCCATGGGTTAAGCATCCGACTCTTGGTTTCAGCTTAGGTCATGATCTCAGGGTCATGGAATCGAGACCCTTCTCAGGCTCTGTGCTCAGTGGGGAGTCTGCTTGAGATTCTCTCCCTCTACCCCTTCCCCACTTGCGCATGCATGCTCTCTCCCTCTCTCTAAAATAAATCTTAAAAAAAAAAGTTAGTTGCAATGTGGAATCTGAAACCATATCAAGCTTTTAATACTTGACTGCATTAAAATCCATTCATTTATCACTTATTTTGACTGGATCTTTTACCCATGCATAATTTTGTGATATATGCACTGGTCATTTGGAAAATATTGGTTGAGTTATGCAGATCTTCCCAATGATGACAAATTTCATCATATAACAGTAAATAATACTTTCATTAATTTCATCACCAAGCTCATCAGAAAGTCTATAAGTAAGGGAAGCTGTCAAGCTCATGTTGCAAGATACAAGTTTTCCAACAATCTAATTTTTACTTTAAAGCTCAAAATACATCTACTGTCACATTTTTTCCCTAGAAGTGACAGGTTCACTTTGTTCATTTTTGATAAAATGTCTCCCAAATACTGAAGTCTGATTAACTATAATTTGTCTGTCAATCATTCTTTCACTTAAAAATGGGGTTCCCAATTCAAATAATTGTGCAAGGGCCTTTCTCCAAGTCAACCATCACACTTTGCTATGCAGCAGAAGTGCTTTATGCATAACTCCTACTTTATCACATGGAATATTAAAATGACCTATACTCAAGGTTCAAGGCTTAATAAATTAAATTTTTAATGCTTCAAGAAGAACAGTCCCACGTGAAACTGCCCTTTTTTCCTGCAAGCATGTAGTGGTGACGAATACAATGACTACTGTTACAGTTTGGCACTCTAGTGCCAATGTCAACACAGTAAAAAAGGCAAATAATACCCAAGTATTATTATAAGGATAGCTTTGACCTCACAAATCCCCCAGAAAGGATCTTGCGAATCCTCAGGGGACTGTGGATAATCCGTACCTATTTCCAAATGGTCTGGGGGAATTACAGGGGGAAAAAAAGACAAAATGGACTTTGTTAACATTGATTTTCATCTTGAATTCAGCAACTGAATCTACAGTTGTAGAGTTAAGGACACTAGCTTGAACCGATTAAAAGAATGTATGAGTTTCTACTTCTCAGTACACTTCAAGCATCTTCTAAAACTACTTCAACAGCAGGTCTGTAACTGTGCCAGCTCTCAGGAGGTTTTAGGCTAGATCTCTATGCAATAAAATCAAATTGGTTTCATTTTTCAAAAAAACTTAAGTCACAGAGTTAAAGTAAAAGCAACTACACTTCCTCATGATCTTTCAGTGGGACAAACTTATTCTTACAGATTCTACGATTACAACAGTTAAACGAAAAGCAGTAAAAGCCATAAAATAGGGTATGGGTCTAAAGTGACCAATTGTTGGGGCTCCTGGGTGGCTCAGTCAGTTAAGCATCTGCCTTCAGCTCAGGTCATGATCCCGGGGTCCTGGGATCGAGCCCCGCATCAGGCTCCTGCTGAGTCTGCTTCTCCCCCTCCCTCTGCCTGCCACTCTGCCTACTTGTGCTCTCTATCTCTGTCAAATAAATAAATAAAATATTTAAAAAAAAATAAAAAATAAAAAAATTAAGTGACCAATTGCAGGAGTGTTACCCTTACCTAACGTCCTTCCCCACAGTCATGGCAGCAATCACTTTCTTCACAGCCTCCTTCCTCTTTTCTTTCTTTTCATTGTTGAGTTCAGCCTTTAATTCAAAGATTTCTCCTACAAAAGAAGAGAACAAATTGGTGAGATCCCAGAACCAGAAAACTAGAGCAGAATACTACACTCTGTAATAAATAACATGACCGCTGACCAGAGGCAGGACAGCAACTGAAGAAGAGAATTTAAAAATTATAGGACAGGTACAATTCAAATCTGTAGAATATTAATTGACCCACTGATAACGATACCATCTTTGAGGTTATGGCCAGAGAAGATGATGAAATCCAGATCTTAGGAAGTGTAGGAGTGGGGAAAAAAACAAATCTCACAACATCCTACTATAATAGGGGAGAATGGCATTTGAGTGATGATGATCTTCCATCACAATTTCAAGGTTCCAAGGAAAAAATAAATGTAGGCACAAAACAGGTTCACAAATCTGTTTTCAAACCAAAGAGATGCCATATATCAGCTCATTCACCCACTCTCAACTTTACTGATAAAGAACTGAGGCTCACAGATCAGAGAGTGAATTAGTGACAGAGCTGTTCTTAGAACTGTGTCTCCTGACTGTTGAATCCAGAGGTTTCCAACCTTGGCCACACACTAATATTACCTGGGAGGTATTTAGAAATAATAACACTCAGGCTCTACTCTGGACCAAATAAATCAGCATGTCAAGGAGAACTCTTACATTCATATTTTTTAAAGTTCCTCCAAGTGATTCTAATGCACAACCAGGGCTGAGAATCCCTGCTCTAATTAGCACTTTAAGAAGCTGACGGGCTTCCTCCCCAGCATTCCAGCCTCCTCAGATATTGGGTAAATCCATCTTGGGCATTCCAGCCCCGGTCAAGCCTGAGGTATACCAGGGGGTACCTCGTGGAGCCAGAGAACCACTAGTTGAGCCCAGCAGACCAACAGAATTGTGAGAAATGCCCATGATTGTTGTCTAAGCCATTAATTTGGGGGCAGTTTGCTACATAGT
>NW_027685686.1:0-367 GCF_054177405.1 Leptonychotes weddellii | reverse complement strand
TTTATTTTAAATTACATATCATAAGCTTCAAAGGATGCCTTCTTTTTCTAACATTTCAAGATAGACAAGCCTCTCAGACTTTGAGAGACTAATTACTTTTCTCTTTTTAGAATGTGCATCCTTTTAAGGTAACAGGCGCCAAAGCTATTTTACTGTCCATGTTTTTAGTTTTGTTAGGTTTTATCTGGGGTATGTACTTGCCCGTTGAAAAACTCTAGACTTTTCTTCTCGATAGTATTGTGTTCTCTTCAGTGTGTTACGTTTAACTCCGAGTTCTTCTGTTCCAGTTAACTAGGTTAGAAGTGGAATGCAGTTTATGTAGATTTTCTCTGCGTCTTTTGAAAATTAACTCATCTTACAGATATGC
>NW_027685685.1:0-367 GCF_054177405.1 Leptonychotes weddellii | reverse complement strand
TTAAGCGTCTGCCTTCGGCTCAGGTCATGATCCCAGGGTCCTGGGATCGAGCCCTGCATCAGGCTCCCTGCTCAGCGGGAAGCCTGCTTCTCCCTCTCCCACTCCCCCTGCTTGTGTTCCCTCTCTCGCTGTGTCTCTCTCTCTCAAATAAATAAATAAAATCTTTTAAAAAAAAAAAGTCTGTTTTTTGGTTTGCCTCGCTCTTTTTTCCCCCTTTGCTCAATTGTTTTGTTTCTTAAACTCCACATATAAGTGAAATCATGTGGTATTTGTCTTTCTCTGGCTGACTTATTTCACTTAACATAATGCTCTCTAGCTCCATCCATGCTGTTGCAAGTGGCAAGATTTCATTCTTTTTATGGCTGAG
>NW_027685684.1:0-367 GCF_054177405.1 Leptonychotes weddellii | reverse complement strand
GCTTGTCCCTTAGGTGTTTAGTGGCGCCTAAAGCGAGACAACAACTCCCTGTGAGGTGTTTTCCAGACGCCTTTTTACCCGGAAGCTCCCCTTGGAAGAGGGCTTTCCTCGGGACTCTGGTGGGACTGCCTCTGCTCCTGGCAGTCCTCGTGACGCTGGCGCTGTACTTCCTGCAGAAGCAACGGAGGTGCCAAGGTACCGGGCAGGCTGGCGGGGGCGGGGGGGCTCCCGCCTGGCGCGGGCTGTGCCGGGAGGAAGGCGCAGGAGGCGGAGGGGCCACGCAGAGGCCCTCACCTGTGCGCCCCTTCCTTCCATCTTTCAGAAACGCTGAGGAAGCGGGCTGAGAAGGACAAAGGTAAGCGGGGAA
>NW_027685683.1:0-367 GCF_054177405.1 Leptonychotes weddellii | reverse complement strand
GAGGGCACTTTCTGCATGGAGCACTGGGTGTTATATGCAAACAATGAATCATGGAACACTACATCTAAAACAAATGATGTAATGTATGGTGATTAACATAATAAAAAAAGAACAAAAAAAGGAATCTTAGATCATAGAAAATACATAGATATATGTTCGTGTCTGCCCCCAGTTCCTCGCACAGAGTTCCTGAAGCCCTTGTAATTTCCTGGGTGATTAATGTCTTTTGTCTAATGAGGTAACTCTGGGTGGGCTCCTAGATGAGCACAGTTTATCTGAAAGACCATACCACAATTATAAGCTGGGAATTTTTCACCCTGCACCCCATCTCTTGCATGGGAGAAGGGATGAATGTGGGGTTAATGAT
>NW_027685682.1:0-367 GCF_054177405.1 Leptonychotes weddellii | reverse complement strand
GAGATTTTGGTAAGAATTGTATTAAATTTGTATATTGCTTTGGACAGTACTGACATGTTTTTTTGTTTTTTTTTTTTAAAGATTTTATTTATTTATTTGAGAGAGAGAGAATGAGAGAGAGCAAGCACATGAGAGGGGGGAGGGTCAGAGGGAGAAGCAGACTCCCTGCCGAGCAGGGAGCCCGATGCGGGACTCGATCCCGGGACTCCAGGATCATGACCTGAGCCGAAGGCAGTCGCTTAACCAACTGAGCCACCCAGGTGCCCTCTAGTTATATTCTTTATATTGACTACAATTATGTAACAATGTATACCATGAATAATAAAATATAAAACAAGAATGACCAAGAAAAGTCTCTACATTCATA
>NW_027685681.1:0-367 GCF_054177405.1 Leptonychotes weddellii | reverse complement strand
TAGAACCCTCAGTTTGTTTTTCAGAGTCCATCGTCTCTCATGGTTCGTCTACCCCTCCTGATTTCCCCCGCTTCATTCTTCCCCTCCTGCTATCTTCTTCTTCTTCTTTTTTTTCTTAACATATATTGCATTATTTGTTTCAGAGGTACAGAAGGGAAAAATGAAGGAGGGGGAATCGGAGGGGGAGACGAACCATGAGAGACTACGGACTCTGAGAAACTGAGGGTTCTAGAGGGGAAAGTGGTGGGAGGATGGGCTAGCCTGGTGATGGGTATTAAAGAGGGCACATTCTGCATGGAGCACTGGGTGTTATATGCAAACAATGAATCATGGAACACTACATCAAAAACGAATGATGTAATGTACG
>NW_027685680.1:0-367 GCF_054177405.1 Leptonychotes weddellii | reverse complement strand
TTGTTTTTTTGTAACAGGTCCATGTCCACATGCAGGGACAGGAAGCCCTCTTTTCTGAGAATATGCCCTTAAAAGAAGTCATTGTCCATCTAACAAAACAGCTGTCAAAAGCATCCCCAGCAGGGACAAATATGAGGATGCCCTCCTGGACTCCCCAAGATACTTCCTTGGAAACAGCACAAGGTGAGTGGGGTAAGCCAAGGTACTAGAGGGATGTTGTGTGTGGACTCCTTCTTGGGTACAACTTCACTGAGTCACTTTATCCCCACACAGGAGATAAAGATAAAAAAAATGGAGACAACATTTATCACATGAATGACAGTATTACTAGTCAAGGCAATGAAATACCTTCCCTGCTCATTATCCA
>NW_027685679.1:0-367 GCF_054177405.1 Leptonychotes weddellii | reverse complement strand
GCCCCGCATCGGGCTCCCTGCTCGGCGGGAAGCCTGTTTCTCCCTCTCCTGCTCCCCCTGCTTGTGTTCCCTCTCTCGCTGTGTCTCTGTCAAATAAATAAATAAAATCTTTAAAAAAAAATAATAATCACATATGCAGAGGCTCCTAGGCTGTTCTCCAGTTTTTTGTTTTTTTTTTTAAGATTTTATTTATTTGAGAGAGAGAGTACAAGCAGGGAGAAGGAGAAGCGGGCTCCCCGCAGAGCAAGGAGCCTGACGCGGGGCTCCATCCCAGGACCCTGGGATCATGACCCCAGCCGAAGGCAGACGCTTAACCGACTGAGCCACCCAGACGCCCCTGTTCTCCAGTTCTTAAAGTGATTGACAG
>NW_027685678.1:0-367 GCF_054177405.1 Leptonychotes weddellii | reverse complement strand
TCTCCAGCCTGGTGTCTACTTTTCAAAAGAGAGAGTGGATCTGGGAGAGGGACGTCTAGCAGTCTGCCGCACGCATGGCTTTCCGTGTTCCTTTTTATCTTCCATAGTTAGTGAAATCATCCTGCCCCGTACTTCTGATTCCATTTTTACCTGTTTCTTCCTTCCCTGTCTGATGGGAGGCAGTGTGATGTAGAAGGAGGAATGAGGGTTTAAATCCTGGGTTTAACTTTGCCACTTTCTGGCTGGGAAATTTAGGACAAGTCATTTAAACTCCCTGTGGGGGATGCTGTTATGTGTTGCCCAGATGCTCCCCCTCCCCGCAAAACAAAACAAAATCCTGAAACACACGTGCCCCAGCTGTGAGGAC
>NW_027685677.1:0-367 GCF_054177405.1 Leptonychotes weddellii | reverse complement strand
TGTGGGGTGCTGATCTATTTTTATTGATTTTGTGGGGGTTTTCTGTGCCTCCTGGATTTTGATGCCTGTTTCCCTCTCCAAATTAAGGAAGTTCTCCACTATAATTTGCTTGAATATACCTTTTGCTCCTCAACCTTCTCTTTGTTTTTTCCTGGATCCCAATTATTCTAATATTGTTTAATCTTATGGTATCACTTTTTTCTCGAATTCTGCCCTCGTGATCCAGTAGTTTCTTATTTCTCTTTTTCTCAGCTTCTTTGTTCTCCATCATTTGGTCTTCTATATCACTAACTCTCTCTTCTGCCTCATTTATTCTAACAGTTAGAGCCTCCATTTTTTATTGCACCTCATTAACGGTGTTTTAGAT
>NW_027685676.1:0-7168 GCF_054177405.1 Leptonychotes weddellii | reverse complement strand
CCCTTCCCTAATACAAGTTACCGGGGGTGGGGGGTGGGGGGCAGCAATGGCCACAAGGAATGTGAGCTCACAAATCAAAATAATTAGATATCTGAGGAGTACAATCACTGAAAAAGAAATACAACAAACTCAACAACATATACCATCTGAAACAGAACCATTGGATCATACTGATCAAGATTTTTAGGTAAGCATTAGAAATACCTTAAAGATACAAGGGAAGAAGTTAATAAGTAAAACGAGAATAAGAAATCCTAAGAAAAAACCCAGGCAAAATAAGTCAGTCAGAGAAAGACAAATATCATATGATTTCACTCACATGTGGAAATTAAGAAACAAAGTAGGGGGAAGGGGAAGGAAAAATAAGATGAAAATTGAGAGGGAGGCAAACCATAAGAGAGGCTGAACTCTAGTAAACAAACTGAAGGTTCCTGGAGGGGCGATAGGTGGAGGGAAGGGATAATTGGGTGATGGACATTAAGGAAGGCACTTGATGTAATGAGCACTGGGTGTTACAACTGATGAATCACTAAACTCTACCTCTGAAACTAAAAAAAAAAAAAAGACTGAGACCAGGAAAGGTCTAATAAAATACCTGAAGGCATATGATGAATGAAGGACATCAGTGAGGGTCATTGTAAGGCCAGGATTCTACCCTCTGCTTATACATTCAGTAAAAGGAACTTCTAAATACACACACACACACACACACACACACACACACACACACAAAAGAGGATATCTTAAATGTAAAAGTCTAATTGTTGAAATAAGGAAACATTTCATGGGATAAATAGTTGTTTGGATACATGTGGAAAGTAAATTAATACGGAGTTAGAAGACAAGGTTGAGAGAATCTCCCAGAAAATAGTAGAAAAAAATAGAACATATAAAACAAAAGCCAGTTAATATAAGGTATAAAAACAGATCTCTAATACCTGGATTATAGACATCTAAGAAAAAATAAAAAGAAAATATTTGAAAAATAAATTTATCAAAATTAAGGAAAGAATATCACAAAAGTGATGCTTCATCTAACAAACATTTAAATGGTATTTACTAAGTGCCAGGCATTGTCCTGATGCTTCACAAATATTTCAACTGGTCCTCATTACAACTCTTGCCAGAGAAACTATTATTATTTATTTTAACCAATTCACAGATCTTGAAGAGTCATAGGTCTCTAACATCCATCATGCTGATTTGTAAGGCACTCATCGCTAATAAAAATCTGTGACCTTCCCTGGTAATTAACAGTGTTTCACATATTGATTGAGATGGGACAACTAAAGCCCTTGTAGTGGCCATCTCAAAATGGTCACACACACCACCCCCCACCCCCCACAGACAGAGCAGCCCCAGTAGGATATCCAGCTGTCCCAGAGGAGAAACTTAAAGTGACTGTGACTCAGCAAAGGAAACAGTCAACAAAACTAAAAGACAACCTACAGAATGGGAGAAGATATTTGCAAAGGTCTTATCAGATAAGGGGCTAGTACCCCAAATCTATGAAGAACTTATCAACCTCAACACCCAAAAACAAAAAATCCAGTCAAGAAATGGGCAGAAGACATGAACAGACATTTCTCCAAAGACGACATTCAAATGGCCAACAGACACATGAAAAAATGCTCAACATCACTCAGCATCAGGGAAATCCAAACCAAAACCACAACGAAATACCACCTCACACCAGTCAGAATGGCTAAAATTAATAACTCAGGAAACAACAGATGTTGGCAAGGATGTGGAGAAAGGAGAACCCTCTTACACTGTTGGTGGGAATACAAACTGGTGCAGCCACTCTGGAAAACAGTATGGAGGTTCCTCAAAAAGTTTAAAAAACAACTACCCTATGACCCAGCAATTGCACTAGTAGGTATTTATCCAAAGGATTCAAAGGGGCACATGCACCCCAATGTTTATAGCAGCAATGTCCACAACAGCCAAACTATGGAAAGAGCCCAGATGTCCATCAACAGATGAATGGATAAAGAAGAGGTGTATCCACACACACACATATACATACAGTGGAATATTACTCAGCCACCAAAAAGAATGAAATCTTACCATTTGCAATGACATGGATGGAACTAGAGGGTATTATGCTAAGTGAAATAAGTCAGTCAGAAAAAGCCAATTATATTATTTCACTCATATGTGTAATTTAAGAAACAAAACAGATGAACATATGGGAAGGGAAGGAAAAATAAGATGAAAACAGAGAGGGAGAGAAACCATAAGAGACTCTTAACTCTAGAAAACAAACTGAGGGATGCTGGAGGGGAGGTAGGTCAGGGGATAAGGTAGGTGGGGGGATGGGGTAACTGGGTGGTGGGCATAAAGGAGGACACTTGATGGAATGAACACTAGGTGTAATATGCAACTGATGAATCACTAAATTCTACCTCTGAAACTAATAATACACTGTGCGTTAATTAAATTGAATTTAAATTTTTAAAAAAGTGACTGTGACTGGCACATGCATATTATTACTGGCATACTGCCTAAGCTGTAGTATTTTAAGGAAATTATAAGTATAAAACAAGGTCTTTAAATTGTGTTTGCCAAATTTCATTTACATACAGTTTACATTATGAAAGAAGGTATACATATATTCCGTATTCTATTAACCAAGGCTGAGAATTATGCTTACAATTTAGTAAATTCGAGTCTTATCACTTACTTATTTTTTTGATGCATGAACCAGAGATATAAAGGGTTCCTCTTTAATCTCTGCATGGTATTGTCTTGTGGTTGTATTTAATCTACAATTAATCTAAAAAAAAAAGGCACATATGAATTTTTTATTCAGTATTTTTAAAACACATAGGATATTTGCCCAATTAGAAAGAAAGTCATACATAGAACTTATTAGGCATGGATCAGCATTTCTAAAGTCTTGAATCCACGAACTTCTAAAATCTACAATACTGTACAATTTATCAATCCTGTGAAATGTGCATTTTGTATTTTCCCCTCAGTATTTTATTTTGGATCGAGAAATAGAAGAAAAGTTTTTTGAATGTTCAGGAAAAGTTTAGTTCAAAGACAGGACACTTTAAAGATTGCTCTCTTGCTGCATAGGACCAAGCAAATGAAACAAAATTCATTTCAAACCAATTTTACATCATCATAGGGATTTATGATATTTCCATCCTAAAATATTCTGTAGCATAAATCAAAGGGATGAGAAAGCAAAGACGCATCCTTCAACACTTCACAGAACACTTTGTGTCATGCAAGAAAACTGGAAGTCACTGGAGAATAAGATATTTTCAAGTACATTGCCAAGTTATCAAGGAGGCAGCCTGAAATGTGCCACAAGGCCTAAATTCTGGGCAAGGAGAGAAAAATGAAAACAAATTGAAAAATATTTTCATAAATAGATCAATTTGTGCATAAATGTTGATTTTGAATTTTGGGTTTGAGGGCCAATCACCTGTAAATTCCGTACCTTCATACCACCTCATGGGCAGTGGGAGTAGGAATCCCAAAGTTCTGAGGTTGCTACCTTCTGTTCCAGAGGTGGCCAGGAAAACCAGGGTGGACCAAGGCAGAGCCACATATTTAAGGATACTTCTTCCCTACAAACCTCGGATCTGCTTACCTGCAGGCAGGGCTGCTTTTGAGGGGCCGCAGCAGAAGGGTGGTGGACACAGAGGGACTACGATCTTGTTACTTGAACACAACTTTTCCTAAGTGGGATCAAACATTACTAGAGATACTAATAGCAGTGTTCTTTCCTGATGCCTTCCAGGACGATGCCTTTCACTTCTTTTCCTTCTTTTTTATTTTTAATTTCCCCAAGCCAAGCCTATTAAGTCAAATCTTGCCCCAATTTCTGGCCAGCAACAAGGTTACAGCTATTTGGTCCTATATTGGCCTAGTGCATCCCTATCCCCTACCCACACATCCCCACCCCACAACCCCTCCACTTCTGGTACTCTGAGGGTGAGGAGGTTCTGGGAGGTCCCCGGATGTTAAGAAACAAACATTTATTAATGCTCCCCACAGCTGAGCACAAGGCAAAACTTCCTGTCTGTGGCCACAAAGACCCCCTCCTGCCCCCTCCCCCCACCTTCCAGCTCTCCCTCTAAAACATTATATTCTTCTCACTCTCAGTGAGGATGAAAGGCAACGTTAGCCAACATAAACGGCAGAGTATAGGATGCCCTTGTCCAGAGACCCCTCCACCCCTAGGTCTTTACCTGGTACTGGTTTAACAAGCCAGTACTGGAATAAGAACTCCGTGTCCATGGCAACCCCAAACAACAGATTCCAGGTGGTCCTGAGATCGTAGTAGAGTGGGGAATACAATGAACTTGGTTCCACACTGATTCCAGTTGGTCCTGAGATTGTAGTAGTAGAGTGGGGAATACAGTGAACTTGGTTCCAGGCTATAGGGTCTTAAAAATAGATGCAGTTCTCCTTAAAGGTGGGAGATGGGGGAGTACCAAGATCAAAGATCCCAGGATAATAATCTCAGAGCAGATTGTCCCACCTTATACCTTTTATTTTGTAAGAAAGAGAATGATAAGAGGGCTGAATGTTTTCTAGCTAATACTAAATTTGACTAAAATAGGCAAGGTTGATATAGGACTCAGGACAAAAATTATATATGCAAGCTATCATTTCATGGGATTGAGAGGAAGCAATCAAATATTAGTTTTAAATTTAAAATACACCCATTTTCCTTTTAAAGTAAACCTGAGAAGGTGGAAACAAATGTCAAAGAAAGGAAAACAAATATGGAAAGAAGGTTTTAAAAAGTATAGGTGAAACAATAGAAATTTCTGTATGAAAATTACAATATAAGAATTACCCCAGAAAGAAATAAGAAACACCTGTTTGACAGTCTGTATTGGTACATGTTCTGATGCTGAATAAATGGTCACAGTTGAAGTCATGGAAAAGAAATTAAGGTCATATTTATTTAATATTTCTGTAAGTACTTCACAAGATACAAGAACGAATAAAACATGGTCACTGACTTCAGTATCACGTTGAGGACCTCCAGGCCAGACCATTTTGAAATATGCCCAGAGCATTCTGTTCTCTGTGAGAAAGACCTTCACCAGAGTCTTGTCTGACCTAAGGGAAAGACAAGAAGACAACCTTAGCCCCTTCTAGCCTTCCTGTCTCCCATAAGAGGATGAAAAAGAGACTAAGAAACCCTTTTGAAGGTCCCAGTACTTGTTTCTTTCCATGTCTTAATATTTTATTGAACACTGGGCTTTTAAAATAACTGCACTGATCTTTCCCTTTCCCCAGGGTTTACTGTTGTTTATTTAGTGACTTTTCTGAATTCTGATTAGAAATTTCTAATTCAAAATTCTGTAAAGTCTATTCTTTGTAAAGTGCGGCCACTGAAGTCAGCTTGATTAGCATAATGGTCAGCTAATAAATGTACAGATTCCCTCAGATGCCTGGAACTGATAAGTCTCTCAGTAGACACAAAGAAGCTTCATGTACTGCTTGAGCGTGACTTCCACACAGGCAGGCAGGTTTCAACTCCACCATAACCTACATTTTCTTCTTGCGCAAAACCTCAAGATTGGCCAAAGATAAGAAAGACCTGAAAAGACCTAAAATTTTCAAGTGTGCAAAATCCTGGACATGTGTACAGCCTTAGATGTGCAGGTGGCCTTCTAGAGTCCCAGGAATATATTGCAGCTTTTCAAACTCCCTATGGATATTGCATTACACAGCTTTTTCTTTTGCCCCAACTATTATCTATACCTCAGGCAGCCATGATGTTCAACAGTTGTCTCTGATTCACTGATTTCAACAAATGTCCCCAGGGCAAAGGCTGGGTAAGCTCCAAGTCAGGCCACATAAAGACAGTCTTGTGAGTGGGGTCTTGCAGGGACCCATTAGATAGGTCAAACAGCGACATTTCTCTGGGAATAGACCTTTGAATCACTCTAATCCCCTTCTGTCCCCTCCATTGGCACCCAGGAGACTGGTTTTCACCATGATAGCAGGATGGTGGTCTTCAAGGCTACCATGGAGCTGGGTTAAGTGCGACATGAATGGCGCAAGTTAGAACATCACAAAGTTCTCTGTTCTCACCAAAATCCAGCCTATGTTCTTAAATAAATGCTCCCCAGCTTGCTGCAAGCCTTTGGTTAATTTCCAGAGTTCTGGAAAAGATGATTCTGACCATTTTTGCCAACATTCTTGCTATTTTTATAAAGGGAAGAATTTTTGGAGATCCCTATTTTGCCATTTTCACTGGCATTACTTCTAAAAATACTTTTAAATATATTGCTAAATTTAAAAAAAGGTAAGGGAAGTACTAAATGATCACAGGCACACAAACACACACATACATACATGCATATATACACACTCTGGTACTGAAACTAAAGTGGTAAATGACACAGAAGCCTGGAATGCCTTGGAAGTGTGCCAAGCCAAAAAATCTAGAGTTTTGTTGGTTAATATTGTGGCTGCCTGAAGTGCTAAATAGGAAGTGAGCAAACAATAGGCTAACCAAAATATTTTGAAGGGAGGAACGGAGGGAGGGAGGAAAGTATGTCAAGAAAGGACTTTGAAAAGCTCTAACATATTCCTGGGAATCTAGAGTTTTGTTGGTTCCCTAAGTAATAGGATTTGAATTTGACAAAGTGGTGAGCCGAATCTGAGACCTACATGTAAATCCAGGCACCCAGACTGGCTATATATTTAGTGGAAATAAAAAAAAAAAAAACTTGAAAAAAACCTATATGCTAACAGAGTGACCAACCAGCAAATCAGTGTCTCTGTTGGCATTGGATTTAAAAATATTAATAACTTTAATAATCTCCCTAATGTTTTGTAACCAGCTTTATGCTCTTCCTGGGATTTGAATTGATGCCACACTCACAGTCCAAGAAACCTCGATCCAATCAATTAAATTGAAGTGGCTCCTGATTGGTAGTGACGCTAGCACCCAGCAGAAACCAAGGCAAATCATCTCAATTTAGATCCCTCAGGATTCCCAAACCTAAAGTTCAGCCAAATATGAGCTCTTAACACAATCTAGCAAACATGTGAGGAATCATACTCTCCTGAGCAGAAGTCAACAGAAATTATAAAAAGAAAAAAACATGGAAAGAATACAGATATTAAAGAAACTTCATTCTCAGGAAATATGTTTAAAAGTATGGTATACACAACTAAT
>NW_027685675.1:0-14645 GCF_054177405.1 Leptonychotes weddellii | reverse complement strand
AAAAAAAAGATTTCTTTTTTGATATTAAAAATCATTATTCCATTAAATACATAAATTCAATTAATTTGCTACTCTTAGAGTATTCTATGTTTTCTCAGATTCTGTATTTGTCTCTTGGCATCCATTCATCACAGGATCAATTATATTAACTATATTTTATTTTCTGTATTCTTGGTACTCTGGTATTTGGGGGCCTCATAGACTCAGAGAGAGACTGCCCCTTCCAGGGCTACTAATTCCTAAAGATAATAACAGCTTGCTGCAGAGCACACCTTTCGTATGCAAACCAACCAATCCCTGAGTCTGTATCCCCAACTAGTTCTTAATCTAACTCACAAAACCAGGCCACTATCTCCGCTGTCCCAAGTCAAACCCAAGGCCCCTCCCCTACGTGCATGCATGCATGCTCTCTCTCTGTCATAAATAAATCTTTAAAAAATTATCTGATCCAATTCCTATATTTTAGGAACTAAATAAACAGAGAGTCAGAGAGGATAAATGGCTTGCCCGAGGTCACCCATCTCATCGGAAGCAGACCTAGGACTAGAACCCACAGTTCCAACATCTTCATGTTCCCATGTTTCCACTCCACTACCTTCATTTGTATTCTTAGAAAAAAATTATGAAGCTTGCTATGGGATATGGGTGGTGGGGGGGAGGGCTAGAAATGGAGATATAGTAAACAATTTAACACTTTTTAAAAAGAACATGAAACAGGGTGCCTGGGTGGCTCAGTCGGTTGGGTGTCTGCCTTTGGCTTGGGCTGTGATCCCAGGGTCCTGGGATCGAGTCCTATGTCAGGCGCCCCGCTTGGTGGGGAGTCTGCTTCTCCCTGGGCCCCTCCCCACCAATTGTGCTCGCTCTCTCTCTCTCTTGCAAAAATAAATAAAATCTTTAAAAAAATAAAAATTAAAAAAATTAAAAGAACATAAAACAGAATGCCACTACCAACATCCATAGAAATTTTTGTACTTTTAGGTCCCAAATATAGGATGAGGGAGAAATCACAAAGCTCAGGTAGAAGGTAGGACCTGAGAAGTATTTGTGGGGGATGCTCCAATATACTCCTTCACTAAGCACTGTCTACACGCTAATAATAATAATAATGTCTTCCACATAGGTATTCTACAGCAGTTCTCAAAGTGTGGTCCAGGAACACACAGGCATCCCAAAACCTTTCAGAGCCTCCACAAGATCAAAACTATTTTCATAATAAAACCCAGATATTGTTTGCCTTTTTCACTCTGAACTCTCAAAAATATACAGCAAAATTTTCCAGAGGCCACATGGCACACAATATCGTAATAGAGTGAATGCCAAAGTAGATATAAGAATCCAGCTGTCTTTCCCTCTGCCTGCCGCTCTGCCTACTTGTGCTCTCTATCTCTCTGTCAAATAAATTAAAAAAAAAAAAATCTTTAAAAAAAGGGGCGTCTGGGTGGCTCAGTCGGTTAAGCAGCTGCTTTCGGCTCAGGTTGTGATCCCAGGGTCCAGGGTCCTGGGATCAAGCCCCGCACTGGGCTCCCTGCTCAGCAGAGAGCCTGCTTCTCCCTTTCCCTCTGCCTGCCGCTCTGCCTACTTGTGCTATCTCTCTGTCAAATAAAAGAAAAAAAAACTTAAAAAAAAAAAAAGAATCCAGCTGTCTTCTATCAAGTGAGACATTAAAGAGATTTGCAAAGATGTAAAACAATTATTACTCTCCTCACTAGTTTTATTTTGTTTTGGAAAATATTTTTCTTTTTCAACAAAATTTATTTATTTATAAATAAATAAAATCTTTAAAATATATATATATATTCCAATGGGAAGGGGAGTGAGAGAGGTATAAACAAGATTGACCATAAATTGATAGCTGTCAAAGCTCAGACATGGATATCATTTTTTCTACTTTTGTCTACGTTTAGAAAAGTCCATAATAAAAAAATGTTTAAGTAGGTTGTCATGCTAAAAAAAAGTGGGAAACCACTCCCCTGACTCATTCTTGACTTAGCCATTTACAAATCAACAAGCCATATAATTTGGGGGCAGGGAATTTTTTTTTTTAAGATTTTATTTATTTGATAGAGAGAGACACAGCAAGAGAGGGAACACAAGCAGGGGGAGTGGGAGAGGGAGAAGCAGGCTTCCCGCTGTGCAGGGAGCCCGATATGGGGCTCCATCCCAGGACCCTGGGATCATGACCCGAGCCGAAGGCAGACGCTTAATGACTGAGCCACCCAGGTGCCCCAGGAATTTATTTTTTTAAGATTTTATTTATTTATTTGAGAGAGAGAGCAGAGCGAGAGCGAGAAAGAGAAAGCACGAGAAGGGGGAGGGGAGAGGGAGGTGCTGAGCAGGGAGCCTAGTGCAGGGCTGATCCCAGGACCATGGGATCACCACCTGAGCTGAAGGCAGATGCTAAACCAACTGAGCCACCCAGGTGCCCCTGGGGCAGGGAATTTAAATGAGGCCCTCCCTCATAACCAGAACATCAGATGGGAAGGGAGAAACACTCAGAGCAAAACTCATACCCCAGGAGTGAGTATAGCTCCAAGGAAAGCAAGTACTTAGGGGTGCCTGGGTGGCTCAGTCAGTTAAGCATCTGCCTTTGGCTCAGGTCATGATCTCAGTGTCCTGGGATTGAGCCCCACATTGGGCTCTCTGCTCAGCGGGGAGTCTCCTTCTCCCTCTCACTCTCCATCTGTGCTCTCTTGCTCTCAGTCTCTCAAATAAATAAATAAAATCTTTAAAAAAAAAAAAAGCCACCTTTCAAAGGCCTCCTGCTTTGGGCAGAACACAGGAGCTATGAAAAGAACCCTTAGCTCCTGCCCAAGACACCTGCCCAGGTTATCTACCAGTGTCTTATCAATCGACAAGCACACTAGTCTCCCTTGAAAAGCCACCAGAAGCACTTGAAGGGAGCAATACTAAATGTGGACCACTTCATTTGAGCCTGAGCCCAACTACATTGATCTCTTATAGCAAACAGTTCTTAAAGACAGAAATCAACAGATGCATACTGATATATTTCACCTCTTATTTCTCTATATTGAACCTTTTTTAAAAATCTTTTAAAAAGGAAAAAGGAAAAAAAAGGGGGGGGCACCTGGGTGGCTCAGTCAGTTAAGCAATCCAACTCTTGATTGCAGCTCAGGTCATGATCTCAGCATCCTGGGATCAAGCCCCGCAATGGGCCACACTCAGTGGGAGTCTCCTTGAGGATTCTCTCTCTCCCTCTACCCTTCCCTCTGCTCACACACGCTCTCTCGCTCTCAAATAAATAAATAAATCTTTAAATAAATAAACAAATAATAAAATCTGTTGTGCAAATGCACACTACTTTGGAACACAGTTTAGAATTATTTACTGAGGTATAAAATACACATATCCTACCATCTAACAATTCCTTTCTCAGTACATATCCAACAGAAATGCATATATGTGTACCAGGAGATATGCAGAAGAATATTCTTAACAGAAACAAAGACAATCCAATGTCCCTTAATAATACAATGGATAAATTATGGTATATTTACATATTGGAATATTATACAGCAGTGAACACAACAAATTACAGCTATCCATACAACATGGATGAATCTTATAAACATGAAGTTGAGCAAAAAAGACATATAAAAGAATACATTCTGTGGTGTTAAATAATAATTTAATATTTTGGTATATTTTAAGACAAAAGATTGAGGGGCGCCTGGGTGGCTCATTCAGTGGGGCGTCTGCCTTCAGCTCAGGTCATGATCCCAGAGTCCTGGGATCGAGCCCCGCATCAGGCTCCCTGCTCCGCGGGAAGCCTGCTTCTCCCTCTCCCCCTGCTTGTGTTCCCTCTCTCGCTGTCTCTCTCTGTCAAATAAAATAAAATAAAATAAAATAAAATAAAATAAAATAAAAACTCTCTTTCTCTCCTTGTCTTTCTCGCTCCTTTAAAAAAAAAAAGACAAAAGATTGAATGCAGAATGAGAAAAAAATTCCTACCAAGCTGGGGAACCTAATCTAGCACAGAGTCTAGGCTCTGGGAGATGACACTAGGGGGATAAGAAATGGGGTGAGTCAAATATCTTCCTCATACTGATACTGGGAAAACAAAGCCTCACAGTGTTGCTGATCGGCTGTGGATATGCAGAATTGTGAGCTAAGTAAAAGGCCTGGGCTGGCTGGGGGAGGTCCCTGTATACATGGGATTACAGCTCCAACTTCAAGATTAGGGATTGGATGCCTCTGTTGCATATATGATGGTCCCCACTGGGGACTATATTACCCAGCCAGATTCATGCTGGTGTCAGCAATCGAGGTACAAGTCAGTGTTTGTTAGTATTTTTCTATTTGTGTATAGAATTCAAAAATAGGCAAAACTTTAAAAATCAAGGAAGTGATAATCATAAAAATCAGAATAATTGTTACCTAGGTGGAAGGGGGAGGTTGAGAAGGAGGTGATCAGGATAGGACACATGGAAGGGGTTCTAGAGTTCTATTTCTTAATCAGGGTGGTGTTTTCATGGCTTTTTATGATTATATTTACTTTATAATTATTCATCATACTCTGTTTTATGCACTTTTCTCTGTGTGTTATCACTCACAATTAATAAAGGTTTAAAATAAACAAATCAACTTCATTTTATATAACTACAGAAGTCCTCTGAAATTGTTAGACTTGTATTAAGTGTATTAATACAGCTTAATTTTTGTATGATGGTATCAATTGAAAATGGAAGCCATCTATTTCTCACTTGGCAAATTATCATATGCTATTTTAAGATCTCCTGCCTATTGATTTAAATACAGATGAGCTGTAGAATAAGTATGTTCAACACACTATTCTAAAATGGTGACATTTAGGATCAAAGGTATCCCAAGAACATTCTAAGAATGACTTTTAAAAGTACTGTATTATAACTAATGTTTAATTTGGATCCTCTCCATTTTGCTATGCTTTACACCAATTGAGCTAAGGTTTCCAGGCCATAAAAAGCCATTAGAAAGAATTGCGACATTCTCAAAACACTAGAAAACTAGTGCTCTGGAGATCATACTCTAAAAGTTGGCTCAAGCAAATTCCAATATGCAAATGTATGCTTTAAATTAAGCTTCATTAAAATGCACTTATGAATTTAAGTGGAGGCTGATTTTGTAACCACATTTGGAATTTAGATTCTTACTACTTTAAAACAAATGCTATGTAAACATGAAAATTAAGTAATCAAATGATTCTTCGACCTCCTTCTACAACAATTTCACTTGGAACAATTGATATACTTCAAAATATAAACCCTCAGAACATCCCAGTGAGGAAACGGAACCCCTTGGCTTTGGTAGTGCACTTTAACCTAGTCAAAAGCAGACTCCCTTGATCCCATGAAGATCACTGGCTCAGGGAAACCTCGAGAAGGCCCTCTGCAGCTCATCCCAACAGCCTTTCCCAGGTCCGAACAGGCCCTCCGCATTCTCCTGTCCTTGCCTGCCAGCCCCTGGAGTTGGCCTGCATTCTCAGAGCATGCTCCTCCTAGTCCTTAAGGTCCTCTCTCCCCCTATTTGGCTGTGAAAGGGTCTATCATCTCCCCAGCACCTCTCATTACAGACCCAGTTTGAGAAAAGTTCAGAGTATGAGAAAAGGACAGAACACAGACATTAATACACTTGCCCAGCATGTAATGCTGTCCACACCCCTCAAAAACCTGACAGGGAAGTGTCATTAGACCCTCATTTTACAGAGAAGAAAATCAAAGTCCAGACAACTTGTAAAATCTGCTTGAGGTCACACAGCTAACAGAGTGGAACCCAGCCAAGCCAGTGCTTGGTAATTGACCTCCCTGCCTCTTTGCAGACTCAGTGTCTTAGACTGCTCCACTCAGTGGTTCAGAGCTAGGGCTTCAGGTCAGACAGTCCGCACTGGAGTCTCAGGTCTCTCACCTCCAAGCTTTGTGATCTCAGATGGATTATTAATCTCTCCAGTTTGTTCTCTAAAACAAAGCTCAATGAATGGTAGCCATGACTATTTCGTTCTCAGATGCTAATCTCTAGCGCAGGCCTCTGTTCCCAAACTTTCCTTTGCCTAAGGATCACCTGAGGGAACCTGTTAAAAGCAGATTTCTCCTCTGCCCTGGGAACTGCTGAGCCAGGTCCAAGAAGCACCACTTTAAAGTTTTAACAAGAGTCCTAGAGATTCTGATGCAGAGAGCCAAGCTTCGGCAAATAGCAACCAAGTGCTTCTATCCTCCATAAGCATCTGTACATACATTTGTTTCTCTAAGGGAAACTCTGGCTCTAAGAACTCAAGGTCTTTCTTCTGAAATAGATCACACTCCATATCTGCCTTCTAGCTGGTGGCTTTCAAACATTTAGACCATAATCACAATAAGAAATGCATTTGACATAGTAACTATACACACACACACACACACACACACACACACAAATTTTCCACAAAATAAGGTCTTCACTGTGCATATTGCATTTTCATTCTTTTTTTTAATCTTTTATCTTATTTATTTATTTTTAAAGACTTTCTTTATTTGACAGAGAGAGACACAGCGAGAGAGGGAACACAAGCAGGGGGAGTGGGAGAGGGAGAAGCAGGCTTCCTGCAGAGCAGAGAGCCCAATGCAGGGCTCGATCCCAGGACCCTGGGATCATGACCTGAGCCGAAGGCAGACACTTAACGACTGAGCCACCCAGGTGCCCCGGCGGCTTTTTTAAATCCTTTAATGCTAGGCACAACTTCTAATTTCATTTCACAACCCAATAATAAGTTGTAACCAATAAATGAGCTGCAATCAGTAAAGACCAACACTAGATGAATAAATAGAAAATCTAAGCAAAAAAACGGAACAATAAAAAGGTACCAAATAGAAATTGTAGCAATGAAAAAAAATACATATGTGAAATAAAAACCGCACTTAATGGACAAATTGAAATGGCAGAAGAGTTGGTAAACTAGAAATTATTCAGTTTGAAAAACATAGAGAAAAATATTGACAAGAGTCTCAGAGACCTGTAAAATAATATCACACAATCTTACATACATATAATTAGAACTCCAGAATGACCAAAAAGAGAAAAAGAAGCCAAAAACTATCAGAAATAATGGCTCCAAAGTTCTCTAATTTGGTGAAAGACATAAATTCAAGAAGGTTCAGTAAGATCAGCAGAACTCAAGCAGAAGAAATAAAAAACACACCTGGGCATATCAGTCAAACCGCTGAACATCAAAGATAAAGTGAAGAATGTTTAAAGCAGCCAGAGAGGGTGCCTGGGTGGCTCAGATGGCTGAGCGTTTGCCTTCAGCTTGGGTCATGATCTCCAGGTCCTGGGGTCGAGTCCTACATCGAGTTCCCAGCTCAGGAGGGAGTCTGCTTCTCCCTTTCCCTCTGCCTCTCCCCCTGCTCATGTTCTCTCTCTCTGAATCTCTGTCTCAAATGAATAAATAAAATCTTTCAAAAAATAAATAAATAAATAATAAAGCAGCCAGAGAAAAATGACTCATTACTACAATGATATATTTAATAGCTAATTTCTCACCTAAAACAATGGAGGCCAGAAGATAGTGATGCAACATCATTAAAGTGTCTAAAGAATAATAAAAAAAAACCTTCCAACTCAAGGGGCACCTGGGTGGCTCAGTTAGTTAAGCATCTGACTTTTGGTTGCAGCTCAGGTCATGATCTCGAGGTAGTGGGATCAAGCTTCATATGGGGTTCTGCACTCCATGTGGAGTCGGCTTCAGATTCTTTCTCCCTCCCTCTCTGCCCCTCCCCACTCGTGCGCTCTCTCTCTCTCAAATAAATAAATAAAATATTTTTAAAAAAAAGACTTCCAATTCAAAATTCTATATCCAGCAAAAATATCTTCCCAGAATGAAAGGAAATAGGGGTGCCTGGGTGGCCCAGTCATTAAGCATCTGCCTTTGGCTCAGGTCATGATCCCAGAGTCCTGGGATCAAGCCCCACATCGGGCTCCCTGCTCAGCAGGAAGCCTGCTTCTCCCTCTCCCACTCCCCCTGCTTGTGTTCCCTCTCTCACTGTGTCTCTCTCTGTCAAATAAATAAATAAAATCTTAAAAAAAAGAAAGAATGAAAGGAAATAGAAATGTTTTCATATAAATGACAACTAAAAGAACTCACCAACAGAACTATACCACAAGAAACACTAACAAAGTAAATTCAGGCTGAAGGGAAAAAATACCAGATGGAAATTCAGATCTTTGGGGAGAAATAAAGAGCACCAGAAAGAGTAAATACGTGGGTAAATATAAAAGACTTATTTTTTCTCTTAATTTAATATATCTGACTATTTAAATAAAAATTACAACAAAGTACTGTCATACTTATAACACACTTATATTAATGCACACAACAACTATAGCATAAAGCAGGAATCAACAAACTTTCTCTATAAGGGGTCCAGATGGGAAATATTTTAAATTCTATAAACTATATGGTCTCTGTTGCAACTACTCAACTCTGCCATCATAATATGAAAGCAGACATAAACAGCACGTAAATGAATGGGTGTAGTTGTACTGCAATTAAACAAAAGCTGGTAAAGGGCAAGATTTGGCCTAAAAGCCACACTTCGTCAGCCTCTGGCATAAAGGCATGAAACCGAATGGTTGCAAAATGTTTACATTTTATGTGAACTGGAACCATAACTTTAAGCAGACTCTAAAAATTTAAGGATGTATATTGTAATCCTCACAGCAACCATTTAAAACAAAACTGCAAAGAAAAATAACTAAAAGCCAATATAAAAAATGAAATGAAATTCTAAAAAATACCCAATTGACTTACCAGAAAACAGTGAGGGGTGCCTGGCTGGCTCTGTCAGTAGAGTATGCAACTCTCGATTTCAGGGTTATGAATTCAAGCCCCACATTGGGCATAGAACTTAATTTAAAAAAAAAAAGTGAAAAAATAAAAGAGAACAAGAACAAAATTTTAAAAACCCATAGAACCAACAGAAAACAAATTGTAAAAGGATAATCCAAATCTGTCAATAATTTATATTAAATATAAATGAACCAAATACTCCAATTAGAAGTCAGAGATTATCAGACTCAAACAAGAAAGTAAGACCCAACTATATTCTTCCTACAAGAGACACCCTTGTACCAATTATTAATATATTGCCTCCCAGACGAACCATGAGAGACGATGGACTCTGAAAAACAAACTGAGGGTTCTAGAGGGGAGGGGGGTGGGAGGATGGGTTAGCCTGGTGATGGGTATTAAAGAGGGCACGTTCTGCATGGAGCACTGGGTGTTATGCACAAACAGTGAATCATGGAACACTACATCAAAAACTAATGATGTAATGTATGGTGATTAACATAACAATGAAAAAAATGGGTAAAAAAATATATATGTATATATATTGCCTCCCAGCCCCAAATTCATATTTTATTGCAGGCTCTGTAGAAATGGAACTAGGCCCTTTAAATATCTTCTCTTTACCACCTGGCACAATATTAAGTTTTGTCAATGGTGAGCATTGCAGAAACAGTGCAGGAAAAGAGGATTTTCTTTCCTGGTTATAGTGCTCTCTCAGCAGATACCTAGCACTATCAACTTCTCTAGTGCCCAGTTTTTGCAGTGCACAGTGGTCAGCAGCACACAGCAACCAGCAGCTTTTCCAGGACCTCCTGGGCAGTTTCATGGCAGAAATTACCCCTGGCAAGACACCTTCTGCATGAATAACTTTCCTCAATACCCCAGAGGGCAAGTTTCTCTCAATTTCCAGAGAGTAGATTTCCAGCAAGTTCTGTCAGTGCAGCACCACACTGATTTCTTTGCCATTCTGTAAGCCATAGCCCCACACTCTCCAACAAAGTCTAGCCCTCAGCTTTGGCAAGTGGGTGGGAAATATTAGGAGGAGGGAGAAGCTCTTCCTTGGTCACCCTGTTTTAGCCTTAGGGATAGTGGCTGACACTTACATCTGCTGTTCTTATATTCTTTAGAATTTTGTTCACTTCTTACTAGCTCATTCCTCATTATTCCAATCTCCAATTTTACTTAAAAATTCTTTATCTTAAACTTTCCTGGTTGAAATTACTATATAGTTTGTCTCCTGGTCAGACTCTCACTGATATGGCAGTTTATATATAAAGACAGATAGGTTTTGGGGCGCCTGGGTGGCTCAGTCGGTTGGGCATCAGACTCTTGATTTCCACATGAGTCATGATCTTGGAGTCATGATCTTGGAATCATGGGATTGAGCCTTGTGATGGAGCCTACTTGGGATTCTCTCTCTCCCTCTCCCTCTTCCCCCTTCGCCCCCCTGCTAGTGCACATGTGTGCATTCTCCCTCTCTCTCAAAAAAAAAAAATTTTTTTTTAAGTAAAAAAAAATACCCTATAAACAATAATCATAAAAAGAGCTGAACTGAACTGGCTATATTATTATTCTATTTGGTAGTCGTTAAGACAGAGTATTACCAGAGACATAGGGGGACATTTCATAATGATAAGAGATTTAATTAGGAAGACATTAGTCATAAACATGAATGTGCCTAATAAAACTTCAAGATAATGCAGAAAAAACTGATAGAATTAAAGGGGAAAACAACACAATCATTATTAAAGATTTCCACACCCTTCTCTCAATAATTGTTAAAATGAGCAAAAAAAGTAAAAAACATAGAAATGTTTAACATAGAAATAGTAAAACATAGAAATGCTCAACAATATGGGGTACCTGGGTGGCTCAGTCGTTAAGCGTCTGCCTTCGGCTCAGGTCGTGATCCCGGGGTCCTGGGATCGAGCCCTGCATCAGGCTCCCTGCTCGACGGGAAGCCTGCTTCTCCCTCTCCCACTCCCCCTGCTTGTGTTCCCTCTCACTGTGTCTCTCTCTGTCAAATAAATAAATAAAATCTTTAAAAAAAAAAAAGAAAGAAATTCTCAACAATATTATCAGCCACCTTAATTGACATTTTAGAACATTTACTCAACAACTATAGAATGTGTGTTCTTTCCAAGCACAAATATTACACTCACAGAAACAGATCATATATGGGCCATAAAACAAGTCTCAATAAACTTCAAAAGATTCAAATCCTACAAAGTATGTTTTCTGACCACAATGGAATTAAATTAGAAATGCATGCTGAACATAATTCAGCTTTCTCTGAATCACTCAAGACTCATTACTTGGAATATTAACAATTTACCAGATCCATCAGGACCTAATCAAAGTGTGTCAGGACATTCCCCTTATGTTAATTAGTGGTGTTTGAGGGTATCTATCAGCTTTTGGTAGTTTTGCTATCCCTATCCCTGACTATCAGTTTCCTTTTACTTTGCTTTCCTTTTATCTTGAGAAACTTCGAATTCCTATTTCTGTTTGTAAAATGAAAATGAACGTACTATATATCTTCCTAATAATCTGTAAGGATTAAAATTAAGTAATTTATGCATTAGTATCTGTCATTTAATTGCTCAATAAATATTAGATAACCCCCCCCCCACACACACACACACACACACACACAACTATATGCCAAATTTACCTCCAGGCCAGACCTCTCTTCTAAGAGCCAAATGATATCTGATACTTCTGCTTGGATATCTCACAGGCATTGTGATAGACTGACTGCAAAAGTGTCCCAATTCTTTTCCCTTCTTATAACCATGTCCTCTGCAATGTGACTGTAATTCTTCCCACCAAGGGGTGAAGTCTACTTAGGGTAACCCGCCATTCCAATATGCCCAGAACTGAGGAGTTTCCTGGGACACAGGACTTAGAGTGCTAAAACCAGAGAAGTCATGAGCAACCCAGGATGAATCGGTCATGCTAATTCTACTTCCTCTTTTGAATCTGGGCTGGTCTTGTGACTTACTTTGGCCAATAGAATGCAGTGGAAATAACAGTGTGCAAATCCCAAGCTTAGATCTCAAGAGGCATAGTGCATTTTTCCTCTTTCTCAGAGCCCTTCCACTGCTATATGAACAAGCACAGGTCAGCCTGCTGGATGAAGAGAGACATGTGGCCCAGTCACCCTACTTGCCCCAGCTGCTGGCCAAGTGAATGAGGCCATTCCAGACAAGCCAGCTTCCAACTGACCACTCAGGCCTCCACAGACACATGAGCAAGCTTATGCAAGATCAGCTGAACCTGGCCCCAATCAACTGACTCCTAGATTTATGAACAATAATAAATGCTTATTATTTGAAGCTAACAACTTTTGAGGTAGTTTGTTATAGCTAACTGATAGAGATACCTCAAACTCAACATGTTTAAAACTGGAGGAGGGAAGAGCAAGATGATGGAGGAGTAGGAGACCTAAATTTTGTCTGGTCCCAGGAATTCAGCTAGATAGTTATCAAACCATTCTGAACACCTACAAACTCAACAGGAGATCAAAGAAAAGAATAGCAGCAATTCTATGAACAGAAAAGCAACCGCTTTCTGGAAAGTAGGACGTGTGGAGAAGTGAATCTGAGGTGATACTTGAAAAGATAGACTACGGGGGGAAGGTGTCTCCATCAGCCACTACGGGCAAGTGATAGAGCTGCAGAGCACAAAACCGGAACTTTTAGAAGTTGGCTCTACTGAGGGATGTCGCTCCAGTGGCTAAGCAGGGGGTGGAACCCTTGCTGGGACAGTGTGGTCTCAGGACCCTCGGGGTCACAGAAAGACCAGGGGTGCCTGAGTGAGGCAGAGCTCCCAGGTATTGGAGCGGGGAAGCCAGCTGCAAAGACAGAGCCGAGGAGTGGGCTCTCAGCTAGGGATGGCCATAAACTGTGATCCGCAGCACAGTTGGGCCACTGTTCTTCAGGCAGGGACCCAACAAGCGGCAGATCTGGGGAGACTCCCCTTCCTCCTAATGAGGAAGCAGAAGGCTAGTTGAGGACAAAGCAGAAGCTGACACCCTACACCTCCCTGCCCCCATATGATATGTGTGACATTCCTCAGGCACTCCTGGCTGCCCTAAAGGAAAAACAAATGGTTAACTGTTAGAGATCACAGTCCTGCAGGACAGGAGTCTCCCTCAGTTTACAAATGTCCTAGTGATTTACAAAGAAGAAGCTTTCTTAATAACCTAACTTCCAGAGACCCAGAATTCAGTTTCCTGAAGCCCTAACATCACCCTCCCCTACATGAAATTGAGGGAGGCTGAGGCAGAAGGAAATGTAAATAAAATTGAATTTCTTCTGAACCTGAAGCCCATTGACAAGGATGTGTGATAGGAGGAATATAACATTCCTCCAGGAAACTCCCAACTGTCTTATGTTAGTGCCTCATTAGAGGGAAAAACAACCTTGGCTTGACAATAACCAGGCCTCCAGTATCCTGAGAATCTTTAACATATGACAGTCCTTCTGAACACCCCCTTTGTCCTCACCTCCCCAGCTTCCAAGTATATAATCAACCACACCTCACAAACCCAGGGCAGCTCTTTCTGCCCACAGGTCCTGTCCCTGTGCTTTCATAAAATCACCTTTTTGCACCAGAGACGTCTTAAGAATTCTTTCTTGGTCGTCGGCTCCGGACCTCACTTATATTATAAAACTTCATCACTCCCCGGGGAGGAGCGGCACGGGACCGCACCGCAGGGATCTGCTGGGTTTGGAGACTCCACACTGGATCGGGGGCCAGAGATAGAAATGCTTGGTCACAGGCCGGGTGAGCACGGAGTGCTGCCAGAGACCCGGGAGACAGGAGTGACTGACTGCTTTTTCTCTGGGGGCGCACTGAGGAGCGGGGCCTGAGTTCTCAGCTCCTCCATGGCAGATATTGGGAGGCCACCATTTTCACTCTCGGCCTCCAAAGCTGTACAGAAAGCTTGCAGGGAACAAAAGCTCCCGAGAGCAAACCCGAGCAGATTACTTAGCCCGGACCAGGCAAGGGTGGGGCAATTCCGCCTCCAGCAAAGACATTTGGGAACCACAGCAACAGGCCCCTCCCCCAGAAGATCAGCGAGAACAGCCAGCAAAGACCAAGTTTACCGATCAATGAGAACGGCAGAACTCCAGCGCTAGGGGAATAATGCACATAGAATCCATGGCTTCTTTAACATGATTCTTTAGTCTTTCATAGTTAATTTTTCTAATTTTCTTTATTTTTTGTCTGTTTTTTTTAGTTGAATTTTTCCTCTTTCCTTTTCCCACCAACATCTTATTGATTCCTTTTTTAAAATCTTTTTTCATTTCCATTTTTACAGTCATATTCTATCTCTTCATTGTATTTAACCTTATTTTTTTGTATATATGTAAGTTTTTCTTTCTTTAAAATTTTTGGAGGCAATTTCTTCTAATGGACCAAAATACACCCAAAATCTAGTGTGTGGCTCTGTTCTATTCACCAGCCTGATCATATTCTTTTTTTTTTTTCCCCCTTTCTTTTACCCCCAGTTTCAGGTCTCTTCTGATTTGTTTAGTGTATATTACTCTGGGGTCATTGTTACCCTTTTAGCATTTTGTTCTCTCATTCATCTATTCTCCTCTGGACAAAATGACAAGACAGAAAAACTCACCTCAAAAATAAAAAAAGAACAAGACGCAGTACTGACTGCCAGGGATCTAATCAATACAGACATTAGTAAGATGTCGGAACTAGAGTTCAGAATGATGATTATAAAGATACTAGCTGGGCTTGTAAAAAGCATAGAAGATACTAGAGAATCCCTTTCTGGAGAAATAAAAGAACTAAAATCTAACCAAGT
>NW_027685674.1:0-367 GCF_054177405.1 Leptonychotes weddellii | reverse complement strand
GGTCTGCGAGTCTGTGTCCCGTCCGCAGCGCGTGAGGCTGTCACTCACCGGCGGTGTAGGATCCCCACGGCCAGGCAGCCTCCCGCTGCCGTTTATCCTCCGATATCTGCCCGCAGAATCACAGCTCTCCGCTTCGTACCTCAAAACCACCCACCTGTGATATTCTGCTTGTAGAGATCCAGATCTTCTTACATCTCAGGCTGGTTTCATGGGTGCTCAGAGTTGTCTGGTAATTATCCAGCTCAATTCCGGGGACCATTTGAAATAGGGTCCCCTACTCCTCCGCCATCTTTCCCCCTCCTCCTTTTTATTTTTTTTTTTAAAGATTTTTTATTTATTCATTTAAGAGAAAGAGAGAGCACAAGCA
>NW_027685673.1:0-367 GCF_054177405.1 Leptonychotes weddellii | reverse complement strand
CTTTTGTGTAAAGTAAATATCTTTTTACCCTTCTAGCTATTTTTATTCCAGAAAAGAATCTATTTAAAGGATGGTCATTGTGGATTATCACTCTGAAATAAACCATCTAAATGTTAGCTTGCAACCTCTTCTGCTCTCCAGAGCCTGCCAGTGAGCAGAAAGCCAAGGGAGTTGTCATAAATTGCACAGGAGAAACCTTTGACCTTCTATCAACATTTATTTACTCTTAATTAATTAATTAATTAATTTTTATTCTTATGTTAATCCCCATACATTACATCATTAGTTTTAGATGAAGTGTTCCATGATTCATTGTTTGTGCATAACACCCAGTGCTCCATGCAGAATGTGCCCTCCTCAATACCCA
>NW_027685672.1:0-367 GCF_054177405.1 Leptonychotes weddellii | reverse complement strand
AGATATCTAATATAACCTTGTTTTTTGTGATAGATAGATGATAGATATATATCTAGATATTTAAGTATTTGATAGATGAAGTGGTAGTATAGCAAATTATTTTTTGATTTTTTCATATTTCACATATTCTCATTTTTCTTCCAATTAGTATGTACTATTTAAAAAAGTTACAAAGTTATAAAAGCCAAACCTCATTTCACTAGTTTTAGGCATTTTATTTGCTATTCTTTTGTCTAATTGTGTGTCTGTCATGCTAAAGAGTCAAGGTGCTGCTGTCTTAATGTGCTCAGATTTTGGCAATGCCCTTTAAAAATGTGTGGCTCTCAAAAGGAAAAAAAAAAAATTGTGCTGCTTTCAAATGTCCATA
>NW_027685671.1:0-367 GCF_054177405.1 Leptonychotes weddellii | reverse complement strand
TCTCCAGCCTGGTGTCTACTTTTCAAAAGAGAGAGTGGATCTGGGAGAGGGACGTCTAGCAGTCTGCCGCACGCATGGCTTTCCGTGTTCCTTTTTATCTTCCATAGTTAGTGAAATCATCCTGCCCCGTACTTCTGATTCCATTTTTACCTGTTTCTTCCTTCCCTATCTGATGGGAGGCAGTGTGATGTAGAAGGAGGAATGAGGGTTTAAATCCTGGGTTTAACTTTGCCACTTTCTGGCTGGGAAATTTAGGACAAGTCATTTAAACTCCCTGTGGGGGATGCTGTTATGTGTTGCCCAGATGCTCCCCCTCCCCGCAAAACAAAACAAAATCCTGAAACACACGTGCCCCAGCTGTGAGGAC
>NW_027685670.1:0-367 GCF_054177405.1 Leptonychotes weddellii | reverse complement strand
GGGCTTTGTGTAAGATTCAGTTCAAAATATAGGATTTGCTGCTGAAAAAATAGTAGGGGAAAAGAGCTCCGTCTTCTTTGTAGTCTAGATTATTTTGATTACTGCATTCTCAATGTTCCTTTCCCTTTACTGATTCTTGGGATTTCACAAACCTTGGTTGAAAATATCTCAGCTCGGGCGCCTGGGTGGCTCAGTTGGTTAAGCGACTGCCTTCGGCTCAGGTCATGATCCTGGAGTCCCGGGATCGAGTCCCGCATCGGGCTCCTTGCTCAGCAGGGGGTCTGCTTCTCCCTCTGACCCTCCCCCCTCTCATGTGCTCTCTCTCTTTCAAATAAATAAATAAAATCTTTAAAAAAAAAAAAAGAAA
>NW_027685669.1:0-367 GCF_054177405.1 Leptonychotes weddellii | reverse complement strand
TTTTCTCTGGGTATATACTAAGTAGAATTGCTAGATCATCTGGTAGTTCTGTTTTCAGTTTTTTGAGGAACGCTCCTACTGTTTTTCTGTAATGGCTCAACCAATTTATATTCCCACTAACAGAATACAGTTTTGCCTCTTCTCCACACCCTTGCCAACACTTGTTTTCTCTCTCTCTTTCTTTTTTTTTTTTTTTTGATGACAACCTTTCTAATAGGTGTGAGGTAATATTTCATTATTGTTTCAATTTGCATTTCCTTGATTATCAGTGAAATTGAGTATTTTTTTTCATATACCTATTGGCCATTTGTATATACTCTTTTAAGAAATGTACTTTGCCCATTTTAAAATCAAGGGTTTTTTTTTT
>NW_027685668.1:0-367 GCF_054177405.1 Leptonychotes weddellii | reverse complement strand
AAAAATCAGAGGTAGACTTTAGCCTCAAAAGGTTAAGTATACAATTTCAGCTGAAACAACTGAGTGAAGAATGTGAAATGTCTCCCCTATTAAAATAATAATAATAATAATAATAATGTAACCATCAGTTTGGAAATGTGAAAACAAATTACTGAAGGAGCCATGGCCCATCAGTAGAGTCTTTAAAAGCAGACATTGGCGGTGCCTGGGTGGTTCAGTTGGCTAAGTGACTGACTCTTGATTTCAGATTTCAGCTCAGGTCATGATCTTAGGGTCCTGAGGTGGAGCCCTAGGTCAGGCTCTGCACTCAGCAAGGAGTCTGCTTGAGTTTCTCTTCCTGTGTCCCTCCCCTTGCACTCTCTCTCTC
>NW_027685667.1:0-367 GCF_054177405.1 Leptonychotes weddellii | reverse complement strand
ATAATCCCAGACCCAAAAGAGCATTCTTGTTGGGAACCTGTCTATACTGTTGGAGAAGAACAAACAAAATTAAGAATATGCAAATGCAAACATCAATTGATTATAATCATTTCAGGCCAATAATTGCCCACAACCAATCTCTCACCAATGAACATAAGAACTCAAAATTGGGGCGCCTGGGTGGCTCAGTTGGTTAAGCAACTGCCTTCGGCTCAGGTCATGATCCCGGAGTCCCGGGATCGAGTCCCGCATCGGGCTCCCTGCTCAGCGGGGAGTCTGCTTCTCCCTCTGCCCCTCCCCCCTCTCATGCTCTCTCTATCTCATTCTCTCTCTCAAATAAATAAATAAAATCTTTAAAAAAAAAAAA
>NW_027685666.1:0-367 GCF_054177405.1 Leptonychotes weddellii | reverse complement strand
AGTGAAGTTCAGTTCAGTCCCTTTCAGTTATTTGTATTTGAGATCTTAGACAAGTGTTTTAGCATTAGAGGGTTCCCACATGAATACAAAGACATTATTAATTGCTCTATCTCTCCTACCTTTTTTCAGAGCTCACTTGTGATAGTTTTACTATGTGTAGAATCATGTATAGATGCCATTTGCTATTGCTTTATTATATCACCATTTCCTTAGATACCAAATTGTGTGTTCAAGAAACAGACGTATATACCCAAAATCTATTCAGCTATTCCACAAATAGTAAGGCTAATTAATATCATGAAGAGTAATAACAACTACTGCAACTAAGTCTATGCTCCTAAGGTAATTCTTTGTCTTTTCTCCCTGA
>NW_027685665.1:0-367 GCF_054177405.1 Leptonychotes weddellii | reverse complement strand
CACCAGAAGCAAGAAAAAGCAAGGAGATTCTCCCCTACAGGTTTCACAGGGAACATGGCTCAGACAACAGCTTTACTTTAGCTTCTAGCCTCCAGAACTATGAGACAATAAATTTTTGTTGTTTTAAGCCACCCAATTTGTGGTATTTGTTACAGTGACCCTAGGAAACTAACACAGAAGGCATAGGGAAATCTACAAATGAGGCAAAGAAGAAACATAAGGCTGTATCATATAAGCCCAGATTCAAACAAGAATGAAGACAGTTAATAACAATTAGTTCTAAAAAATGGGCAGAAGACTTGAACAGACACTTCTCCAAAGAAGACATACAAATGGCTAACAGACACATGGAAAAATGTTCATCATC